>NW_014544156.1:29541-33231 GCF_000741045.1 Vigna radiata var. radiata | reverse complement strand
ATATATATATATTACACTAATCCCATAAATAGTTACGAAACATGAGACATATGTATCCTTATATTTTACTACTATTCAAACAGAAAATACAGGAGAACTATCATCTTATCATACCATATAACACTTCAAGCATCAAATTACCTATTTCTCACCCCAATTTGTATATTCTGTAAACACAAAAACACATGNCAATATGTATACAGTATTACAGAATCTAGTATATCATAATATAATCAATTACCCAAGATAATTCAACATCAATTTAACAATTATTTCGTACTCAAATAATCAATACCCATATGACTAGAAAGGAATAGCAAGAAACATATCATTCATCACACACACAATTAAACATACTAAATAGCTCCCCTTACCTTGAAATTTCTTTTCTCAGCTCAAAGACCCGCAGCTACAGTACCCCCCCACGCGAATAATCTAGACAGCACCCTACAACCCGCAATGCGGTGATAAAGAACAACTCTTAGAGTTAGAATTTGACAGGGATTGGAAGAAAAAAAAAGAAGACACATGCAACAGCAGATTGCATGGTCTAGGGTTCCAAAACACCGAAGAACAGTGAAGAGCAACTTACAGCCAGGAATCCTGAAATCGATCGGTGCCAATTGAAGTTCTCGACGTTAGGATCGTTTAGGCGCCTACGAATCGAAATTCTAACGGTTCAATTGAGAGAAAAGATAGAGAGAAGGCAGAGAAGGGGAATGAGGTTTTCTAGAGAGAGAAGCTTTCTTCAGGAAATAACTTTGTTGTTTAGAAAGTTCAACAGAAAACTAAAGAAAATAGGTTTTCTTTTTATTGAACGCCCCTCCCTTTTATTCTAAATTCAACTTTCACCCTATATTTATTTTTATAAATATTTATAATTATAAACAGGTTCTTACAATGAACACACACACTGTATTTTTTTCTTGGCTTTATTATGAGTTGTAAAGCATTAGCATGATAGAATGGATGTATGTATATATTGTATAATTTTCTTTATTTATTCTGACAAATAGATTAGGCATGATGGTAAATGAAGATAAAGCATAGATTTATATAATTAAACATCGGAGTTGTATTCAAATCAAATACTTATGCACGAAACCAGAAGCAAGTGATGTGCAATGGATGACCATTTTCAACTTTTTCTATAACGGAACATAATTTCATCATTCAAATATATTTTATATTTTAAACTAATTATTCAGGTAAATGCTAACTGGATTAAAAAGAAAAAAAAACTCCACTAAATGCTCCATTTCGTCTAAATATGTATTCTGAATTGATTATTTAACTAATCCAAATGTATAATAAGAAGTTAAAATCGAGTTAAGAAGTAAATTATTTAACTAAATAATGTATAAAATATTGGAAAATGATATATGAACAACAAATTTTAACAACATTTAGACACACTACAGGTGTCAAACTTTCACTGGTCCACGTTGCAAAGAGAGAGAAAATTACAAATTTTTGAAGATGAGTTGAGATGTTGACGCGTGGCAGAGAGAGAAATGACTCATTTATTCTGAAATTTGAATCTCAGAAGGATTCCAAACCACATTTCGAATCCCATTTCGCAACCCATTTCGAACCCCGCCGTCTGACCATCTCGTGCTCACCGGAAAGACTGTCGCCGCACTGCCGTTGTCGGACACCGTCCGCCCGTCCGCTATCTTCCAACCACCAAGAATCGCGCGGTTCCATTTGCTCGACGGCAGAACCCTAAACCCTAATCCAGGTGAGTCTTCACTCTTAACGTTCATTGCAAAAATTTATCATGTGCTTGAGTTTGTGGAGTTGGTTTATTCAGTTGTGCTTAATCTTTTATGTTTGATGGACATTCGAAATCATTTATGCTAAGTCTTCTTTGTTCCCATTGTGTTCTGAAATTTGTATGTCCACTAACTAACCATGCCCATTTAGTGTGGAGTCACATAAGACAAAATTGTTGGCATTTTCAGATGAACAAAGTTAAAAAATCTGGGGTCTTTCATTTCTTTGTTGTTCACCTATCTTCCCTCAATGCTTGAAGCATTTGACTCAACGCCACCTTTTTTCTATATTGTCATTTGGCCTTTTTTGTGGTGAGTGCAGTTACATTTTTCATTGTAATTGACTTGGATGTAATTTTTTGTCATATTTTTGTTTCTTTCATTTGTGATTCCATGTATATATATTACATATTATTATATGTTTTATGGGGCTAAGAAGGTTTGACAAGTTGATGTTAATTTCTCCTATTGGTTGTGCTGGTTCCCTTTTTTTCCCATCATGTGATTGAGGCGTGTATACGCTGTAACAGACCTTGAATTTTCACTGTACTCTTCTGGATTTGTAGACTTTTGATTGATTTGTTTTGAGGGCTAAACCTCAATCCAATCAGAGCTCTAAAGGACAAAATCTTGGTAGGGAATTTGATGGTGTCAAATCAATCCGAGTTTGAATATTTGTAGCTGAAAAGCTTTTCCAAAAGTTTAGGATTTCTAAATTTTTTCCCTTTGTCCTTTTATACATCGAGTACTACCCTAGGATTCTATTCAGTTAGTCCAAAACCAAATCTTTTACTAATAATAGAAAAAGGATGCAGGAACATGCTTTTACAACTTTACATATAAGCATAAACTTGTACTCTTAATGATTGGGATATGCTGAGAGGACATGAGATGCTTAAGTTATAATATGGTCCCCTAATTTGATTAGTTCTCAGTATTCTTGAAGCTTATGTTTGAATTGTACTCTAGTTCGAATTGGGTTCTAATCAATACTATTTGCATCAAAGGTTCGTAATAGATGTGCGGAAAAAAGGGTCTTACAGTCTTTATAAGATAGAAATGTTTTCCTTTCTGCTGAAATCAAAACAAATATCTAAATTCTTTTATGAATAGTGAAATGTCACTTTTGTTTTGTCTTCTTGATTTAAATAGGTTATCTTTTGACTCACTTTAAGACTGTTAAGATTTGTTGCTTCATTCACACTAACCTACTTATTCCTGTTTTCTGATTCTTAGAGTCCTATTAAATATTGAGTAATCTGGCTAGTCTCGTTGATTGAGTATACCTGCTATAAACCAGAAAATTTTTCATTGGTTTGAACTCTACATGGACAATGAAACTAGGTAACAAAATTTTAGTTTAGTTCTGGTTTCTGCTTTTGGTACTTTTATTGTCTCAATTGTAATCACATTTACTTCGTTTATAAGTTTGTGTGTTTGTTTGCCTAAATTATTGAACTTGAATCAATTACAAATTGTACTTATTTAAATATTAATGAATGGTTTGATTAAAGTTTCACTTTGTAATTAGTTTATCAGTATATTATTACCTAGTAAACACATTTCAGAAGCCCAAAGTATTTGTTTGGTAATGGGCACAGACCGGATCAATTAAGATTGGTTGATTGAAATAAAAATAAAGTGAGCATAACTAATGTTCTTCTACTTTATCCATTCCTTAAATTTACTTCCTTTCTGTTCAACCAAACAATTGATGCCAACTTGTTTTCTATGCTGATGCCAAACTCTTTTGCACATTAATTATTGTCGTAATTGTTTTTGGTTCAATGTCATGGAGGAAGTGGGTGAACACAGTAAAGCTTCTGACACTAGGAAGAAGGTATGTAGGGTTGTATTTGATTTGCATACAATTAGTATTCTATTGTAATGTATTTAAATAGTAAGTATTTTTTTT
>NW_014544156.1:15124-25941 GCF_000741045.1 Vigna radiata var. radiata | reverse complement strand
TTTTTAAACAATAAAAGACATTCACAACATATTGATTAAAAATTCCCTATGTATGCAAGGACGTAATAAATTATTAATTACTATTATAAGAATAATATACCTTTGAAGTAAAACAAAGTTAGAAATACCTCCGTAATTGAGACAAAGAAGTAATACAAACATTTTCATTCAAACATAAATAATGAAAAACATGACCTTAAATTCATGATGTACTTTGTGGTGTACACTGAAATTGGATCTATTACATTACACGGACATCCATTAATATAAACTTCAACTATTAAATCATCAATTGCACAATTTTCTACCTCGAACACGAGAACATCTCCCTCCTTCAAGCCATATTCTGTGCAAAATTGCTTCCATCCTTTTCCAAACTTTATTGAATTCCGTGTTTGCGAGAGTAAAACTTTGCACAAGACTCCATCTTTGTGTCCAAGGAGGAAGACCTCTGTCAAGCCTTTGGTCTTGATCAATTTGTTTTCAATCAAAGATATCAATTTTCAAAATATTTAATGTACTTACATTTTTATAATCTTCATTTGTTGTGCAATCCATCACTGTGAATCCAACAAAAATAAATAATCAACCTTCAGTAAAGTAATCGATATTTATTAACTAAATTGACTTAGTCAACAAACAATGATAAAAGTTGGAAAACAACCTTAAATGGACAATAAGAAAAATTAACTAAATGCATAAATGGGAATCCTAATATGCTTAACATCATAAAAGTTCAATCCTAGCTTATGCATATCACATTTATCTGCTTCATCAAGACATGTATGCAGAGTATAACAACAAAGACATTGAATTCCCATAACGAAACTTATGTATGCAGAGTTCTACAATCTAGTTCACCCAAAACAAAATATAAACAGTTAAAGTTAGTCGAATATCACCTTCTATACTGTTCTTAACAACTTATAAACTCTGAAATCTTTATCAATCCAACATATTTTAGCATTTTTGGGTTTCCTTTTTTGGGCTGTGGTTGATTTTCATTCGGTGCCTCTTTGTAAACCATGTTTTATGGTATTTTCGGATGAGGAACCTTCCAGTTCTAATGATAAATAAAACGAAAAAGAACATCAAATTTTGAGTTCCATCAGATTACTTTATGTTCATCATGAATAGTCTCCCGTTATAATGCTGAGCTGAAAACCAAAGTATGCAATAGACTCTCCTGTTCAGTCCTAGAGCTAAGGACCAAACACTAGCAGGTTTGAATGCTGCAGTAGAGCAATTAAGGACACTTTGACACTCTAGTTAGGCTTCTTTATGAGCAAGGACATGAGTTAAAATGAATATCTGATTGGCCAAATCCCTTACACTTTGACATTCTACGGTGGCAATGACTTTTGGATATCCTATTATTTTAAACAGTCCATCAAAACCTCTAATTTCTCACTTTTCTCTCTTTCTCTATCACCTATTATACCTATTATTTTATCTCTGTCTCACTTGGTGTTGAATAACAAATGAGGTGTCCAAATATATTTTTCCTTTTTATACTGGGAGGTGGTTCAATGTGAGGAAGCCTAGGATATGACTTGATCAAGAGGTATAATAGGCGACAAGACTTACATCTTTGGTTTTCGGTCTCTCTCCCTGATCTAATTCAGCTTCAATGAGGAATCTAGCTTTTTTTCTTGTGCAGTACAAATGAGATCTGGACCAAGAAGCGTCTAACTGCCAAAACTCCACCACTTGGCCAACTCTAGTGGTTTGAAAATTCGAAGTTTCTAAAACATATACCATGATGTTTTTAATCTATTTTCTTAATGACAATGATCCATACAAGCTTTATCATGTACAAACCTTCACTTTGCTTACACCATATCCCCCCACGCACATATTTAATTTCTTTAATCTTCTTCCAATAGTTATGCCCTTCCCAAGTTTTCATGGTTTCAAATGCCTTCATAATGTCACTACTAATATAACCATACCATGATGTCACCATTCAATTCAGTTCAGTGAAAAACATAAGGAAGAATTTATAAGGACATAGTGTGAATCTATCCCCTTCCTCTTCTTAAATACTTTGGCATCACTGGAAAGAATTTACAAGGAGATGGTGTGAATTAGTACAACAATGTTAGGTTATCAATCACCCCTGAAATTCATTAGACTACTGAGAATCTATCCTAGAACCTTTTAATATTTTAGATATGTTACAAACTAACAAAGAAGCCATTTTGACTTATCCCTAGTTTCGTGCTCTTTTTTTTCACCCAGATCCCAAATGAATAGTGAAGACAACTCTCCAAAGTCTCTAGAGAGACCTGTTCACTTTCAGATATGTTTGACCATTTAACACTGTACTCGAGCTGTCTTATGTGTTGTATGAGTCATAAAATTTAATTCATTTATTTTTATTAGACTAGTGCATCTAAGAACATGCGGTTTGTTTCTGTATTTTTAATATACTCTGTAGCCTTTTGCATTTACTTGTTTGCTTCGTACTTACCTATGATTAATGCAGCTTCTCATGAACAAGCAACCAAAATAATCTGAATTAAACACATTGTAAGATTACAAGCTGCCCGTTTCCAAACCCCAACAAAATATGCTTGTGCATTGATATATATTAAACCCCCTACGGTTAAAACAACATACCTTGTGGATGGTTAGTCGTGGCTGCAAGTATTTGAACCCCAGTAATGGAGCACGAGAACAACTGTCACAAATATAACAATGGGAACAGAGAAGACTTAGCCTAAATGATTTTCAATGTCCATCAAACATAAAAGATTAACCACCCCATATATGAAATGAACTCAAGCACATGAGAAATTTTTGCAATGAAATTAAAAAGTGAAGACTCACCTGGATTAGGGTTTACGGTTCTGCCGTCGACTCAATCAAACCGCGATTCTTGGTGGATGGAAGACGGCGGACGGGCGGACGGTGTCCGGCAAGGGCAGTGCGGCGGCAGTCTTCCCGGAAGAGCACGAGATGGTCAGAGGTCGTCGAGTTCGCGAAATGGGTGTAAGAAAAGGGGATTGCGAAATGTGGTGCGAAATGGTTCGAAATTTGAATCGGGAAAGGATTTCAGAATAAATGAGCCATTTCTCTCTCTGTCACGCGTCAACATCTCAGCTCATCTTCAAAAATTTGTAATTTTCTCTCTCTTTACAACGTGGATCAGTGAAAGTTTGACACCTGTAGTGTGTCTAAATGTTGTTGAAATTTGTTGTTCATATATCATTTTCCTAAAATATTATTGCTCGAAAAGAAATTATGGAGCAGGTTTAGTTATATAGAGCCTGCAGTGCACAAGTGGACTTTATGGGGAAATGGGAGGAAGAGATAATGTTTTGGTCCATCATATCATATCTGAGAAACAAATCTAAGGGGATTCTTCATTTCTTTCCAAAATTTTATATTCTTTTCATATTTCCCTCTGTTGCTGAATCAAATTTCAGACATTTTCAATAAAATAAATACTTTATTATTCAATAATCAGGCTTAATCAATTTTTTATTTATAACTTCATTTTTTAATTTTTAGTATTAATTCTTAAATCATTTTAAGTTTTTATAAAGTTTATTATTAGAATCATCACATGAATTTAAAATTAAAATTTTAAAAATTTCTCTTTACATAGTTGAATCTTTAATATTTTAAATTATTTGAATTTTTTAAAGTTATTTTTACTTTATATTGTTCAATAATTATTAATGACGTAATTGTTGGTACTAGTAGTAGATAAATATCCATTGTTTTTTTTGGTTAAATATGTTTTTAGTCCCTATACTTTGGAGTGATTTTGGTTTTAGTCTATTTTCAAACTATGGTGCAATTTAGTACTTCAACTTTAGAAAACTCTGCTTTTAGTCTTTTTTACCAATTTTTTTTAACTTTATTTGTTGTTTCAAACACGTTTCATTATAGCATTTGGATTGTTTACACTCTTTGACACATTTTTGCTTCAATGTTAACTAAGAAACGTGCTTGAAACAACAAATAAAGTTAAAAAAAATTGGTAAAAAAGACTAAAACCAGAGTTTTCTAAAGTTGAAGGACTAAATTGTACCATAGTTTGAAAAATGGACTAAAACCAAAATCGCCCCAAAGTATAGGGACTAAAAACATATTTAACCATTTTTTTTTTCTTCTTCCTATTTAATTTATAACACATATTTATTTAAATTTAACAAAAAATTTAATATTTATTTTTATCAACAAATATATCAGTTGATAAATTAAAAAATATATAATTACTAACAAGTTTATAAACCGATTTTCGAAAAATATTACCAACAAAAAATTAAAATGTTCAACTACTAATAAATTTACCACATATTTAAAAAAATTCATGAAATGGTAATAGTAAAAACAAAATGTTAATATATATTGTATCAATAGAATTTATTAATAAAAAATATCCTGTCAATAAAAAAAATATAGATGGATTTTATTAATATATTTTAGGTTTAATAGGTTCGGAGGTCCTTATTTGTGCAGTTTTATTTCAATTAGGTCCTCGAATTTTGAAGTAGTTCAATTTGGTCCTTATTTATGAAAAATTAAAGCAATACAGGGTCTACCGTTAAATTCTATAAACGGCGTCTAAATTGATGTATGAGGTGGACTTAAATGATATTTTAATTAAAAAAAATTAAAAAAAGTCTTGCCACATCACTACTACCCTGACAGGTCATCATCATCTCCACACAAACCCTAGTTTCTCTCCAAGAAGCGCTAGCTGCCGACACCGTCACCGTCATCCTCGTCGGCAGTTGTCCTCTCCAACGCATATCAACACCCAAGTCGCTGTCGTAGAATCATCGTCTCACACCTTCATCTAGCAGAAACCCAGCAGCCACTGCGAAAACGCCATTCTCCACCACACTCGCGCAACCATCCTCGCCGACCATTACCTCACCACCGTGAGTCGAACCCAACCTCTATCATCATCCAATTCATTCCACCATTGCGCAACCTAGAAATAACCCAGAAAACCCAATTGCGAGACTAAGCGAACCCTAATCGTGATCTCCAATTAACGCAACAACCACCTTCATCATGCCAACATTAACGCAAACCCAGCGAAGCACAATGTCGTTGCGACACAGAAAGCCATCATGCGAACCAGATTCGTCCATTCCCCTCCTTCATGGATTTTGAAACCTGCAAGAAAATCAAAGAACCTAGAAACAAAAACCAAAATCGCAAGTTTAAAACCCTCTGCAAAGTTCGAATCTTTCGTAGAAAACACCAAGACACAGAGGAAGCTTCTCTGCAATGGCGTGACCAATGATTGAGTGGTTCTCATCTGTGATCTTTCAGTGATGGGAGTTTGCACATCGAAGCCACAAAAGGCAAACCCTTACGCGCTTCGCGAACCGGAAGCCAACCCTTCGCAAATCCCAAAAGCACCACTTAGTCTCGCCACAATTCATGGTGTGAGCACATACTGCGGATGTCTTTGGCTTGCTGCTCTACAAGCTGCCGCAGTAATGGCCCTTGAACTGTGTGACAGGGATTTTGCGGAAACATGCAAAAGGAAGTTTTTGAAGGCTAAGCCAGCATTTGAAGAAAAACTGTGGAATGGTTCGTATTTTAACTAAGATAGTGGATCAAGTGGTAACAGTAAATCCATTCAAGCAGATCAATTGGTCGGGCAATGGTATACTGCATCCTAAGGAAAGCAGGAGCGCGGCCTCACGCCGAGGAGCTTCTTCTGGAGGCCTTTCCCTCCGTCGCCCCTGGCTAAACACATAAGGACTGTGTTGACATGGCGACAGAGAAAGTAAAAAATTTCATCTCCACCTATTAAAATGTGCCACGTATTTTTCAAATGCCAGTCCACCCAGCCACCCATTCATAATTTTGACGTCGTTTACAGAATTTAACGGCATGGACTTTTTTGCTTTAATTTTTCATAAATAGGGACTAAATTGAACTATTTCAAAATACAGGGACTTAATTGACACAAAATTACATAAATAGAGACTTCTAAACCTATTAAACCTATATTTTATCAACATATTTATTACCAAAAAGATGTTCTTTTATAACTAAAATCTTAAAAAGAATGGTGCGTAGTCTAACCCGTAAATAATTAACAATGAAAAAATATAATTTATTAACGAATTTTTTTCTAAACATAAAAATGTCTGCAAATGATATTTTTAGACTTTTTTTCGATCGAAAAATTATGTCGTTAATATAGTATTTTCATTATTGTTTAACTGGAAATTGTTATTAAACTTTCATTAAATTGTATATTATAATTTATGATATATGTTTCGATAGATATTTTGTGGGACTGAGACACTAACTTGACTGGCGTGGCTTTATCATTTTTCGATGCCTGAATTGTCTGGATAGTGTGCTTTCCTTCAGTTTGGACCGCTCGCTTCTCTTTGGTCGCTCGGTCTTCCTTTTGGTGAAGGGGGGAGGTACCTGCAAAAGGCACTCTGACGCTCAAGTTAGGAGCGGTTTGATGAACCTCGGTTCACAATTGAGTATTTATTGATTTTATGATCATTGTAGGATATTTCTGAATGTGATTGGAGAGTGATTAGAAGTGTGATTGGAAGATATCTGGCTTGTGGCCCTCGCTCTCTATTTATAATTTATCTCATGGAACTTGAACTGATATAAGCCCAATAAAATATAAACAAACTTACCTGAAAATAGATATTCTTAATTATTTAATCTTTTGTTTATCAATATCTTTAATAAGATATTCTTGATTATTTTATATCTTTAGTAAGATATATCGTAACCGCTCGGCCCTGATATCATACTATACATTATGCCCCTCAAGTCCGAGTTAAGCGTTAGGCTTTAGCCATGGTTAACTGTAGGACTTATGAGTTCGGGGGAGGTTGTTCTTGTTGTATTGAGGAGCTTGCTTTGCATGCGCTTCCGAGAGGGATTTACCTCTTCGGCCTTCAACATGAACCAAGAGGGATTTACCTCTCGGCCTTCAACATGAACCGAGAGGGATTTACCTCTCGGCCTTCAGCATGAACTGAAAGGGATTTACCTCTTCAACCTTCAACACGAACCGAGAAGGATTTACCTCTCGGTCTTATTCATCAACGAGAGGGATTTACCTCTCGGCCGAGGGGGATTTACCGCTTGGTCTTATTCATCAACGAGAGGGATTTACCTCTCGGCCGNTCATCAACGAGAGGGATTTACCTCTCGGCCGAGGGGGATTTACCGCTTGGTCTTATTCATCAACGAGAGGGATTTACCTCTCGGCCGAGGGGGATCTACCACTCGGTCTTCTTCATTAACTTTTGACGAGAGGGATTTACCTCTCGGTTTTTTCTTCAACGAGAGGCATTTACCTCTCAGACGAGAGGGATTTACCTATGGGTCTTTGTCTTCAACTTTCTAGTTGACGAAAGGGATTTACCTCTCAGTAGGTGGAGGTTCTGTGTTTGAGAGAAGGTTGGGACTGTTATGTGATGACAAAGGTACATGTCATATGGTGAACATTGCCACACTTAATTGTTAAGTTCACTTGTATATTGCACACATGATATTTTAACCTCATAATAAATATGTTGGAATATTTTCCTCCCGAGGGTGATAGTAATGAGTGTGGTTATGGATAAGGTTCATGTGGAAGAAAAAGGCGACTGTGAAGAAGAAGTTCATTTGGAGGGTCAGCCTGAGGTTGTTGTGGAAGGATAGGGCCAACATAAGGTTGTTGTGGAGGGAGAGGGCCAGCCTGAGGTTGTTGTGAAAGGTTAGAGCCAACCTGAGGTTGCTGTGGAGGGAGAGGATATACCTCAGGTTATTGTGGAGGGGGAGGGTTAAGCTCAGGGTGAAGATGACTTTTGTGACACTCGGGCACTGACGAGGGCGGGGAGTGATCGCCGGTGCAAGAAGCATGGTGTAGGGGGCACGAACAAGGAGTGGCTCCTGGCAGGCTTCGAGTGGAAGGGGCACATGGACGAATCGAACATACACCGGAATGAGAGGGATCTGGAGACTGTATAGGTATGGGACTATACAGTTGAAGGATAGCTTAAAGGAATTGATTTGGCTACCCATATTACCAAAATGCATTTACTTTTCGGTAGCCTAACCCTCAAGAACTTCATGGTTAAGCGTGCTTAGTCTGGAGTAATTCTGGGATGGGTGACCTTCTGGGAAGTTTTCCCGGAAAGTGTGCGAGTGAGGAAAAAGCATACTGGAAAGTCTCGTGGTGATGTGTGGGGGCAGTCAACAGTCCCTGTAAGTTGCCGGGGCGTTACAACTTTGATCTTAGTAATTTGAATGAGTTCGAAGAGGGCATTTTGAGTGAAGATGATCTAATGGATGTTAGTATTTGTGAAGATGAAGTGGAAGATAAATTCTAGAAAGGTAGTGTCAAAGTTGAAGTGGCTGGACCAAGTGGGTCTCCCAATTGAATGGAATCTGTACATGATAGAGGTTTGTCTGACACTGAATGAGAATCTGAAGATTTAGATAGTTTTGAATTTAGTGATTCAATGGATGAAAATAAATATCGATATGAAAACTTTTTAATAATACCCAAAAGTATAAAGACTATAAATGAAAAGTAGGCACATACTTCACTGAAAAAGAGGCACATACTTCACTAAAAAGGACACATACTTCACTAAAAAGGAATAGTTTACTGAATCAATAAGAACTTATAGTATAAACAGTGGTAGAAAATTAAACATTTTTAAAAATGACAAATGAAAACTTTTTGTGAAATGTTGTGGCGCAAAAGACAAATGTCAGTGATACGCTTATTATTGAATATAAGTCTATAATTTATTTATTAATCTACACTGATGTAATATTTGTTATAATATATATATATATATATATATATATATATATATAATTCTTTTTTATTCTTCTTGAATTTTTTATGATAAACATATTGAAAAAAATATGATAATTTTAATTTGACTCACAATTTTTGGGAATATTTTAGTTCCGTAAATTTTTTTTAATAAAAAGTTTTTTTGCTTCTAATTTATGTGAGTCAGAACCAAAACATATGATAAGATTAAAAGGTAAGGTCTACCTTCATTATCTTAAAGTCTTTTAACTTTTACTCCTCCACCAATTTAACTTCTTCCTCTAAAGGTGTTGTTCCATCTGCAACTTTGGTGATCCCTTGCTCTACCAAATTCCAATACTGTTTGGAACGTAGGAAATTTTCCATCAACTTTGCCCAATGATCATAATGACCAGCAAATTTTGGGATTGCAGGTTGCACATACTTATGATTCTCTATCATTCTGTTTTCACACTCTGAAATAAATTATTTATTTCTTTCCACTCACTCACCACTATTTCTCTCACTCTCAAGGAGATTTAGGATCCCTATATAGGAGATCTGATACCAATTGTTAATAGAGAATAATATACTCACTTAAGGTATGTGCGGCAGAATTTCTTATTTGATTAACAAAACATAAGTTGGCTTATAAAGCCAAAATACAAAGATAACTGACATTTCATGTCATCCTACATAATTCTGAATTCTTAAACGGATAGTAATGCAAAATTGGCTGGATAATATCTCAACGACATGAGATTGAAATAGTTTTGATTTGTGTATTTATTTTTTTTTTTAATGCTAACCAAACCTAGCCAAATATATAACCTGTATTTCTTCCTCTTCCACTTTTGTTCCTGAATTTGAGGTTTGAGTTTTGGGAGATTTGATGTTCCTTCCGATGCCGTGTTTTGTTCATACACAAACTACTGATTCCAGAGACTTTCAAATTAAAGAGCATGAATGAAATAGGTGATGATGACGTGTGCCTACTGTCAACACCCAAATTCGTCCGGATTCATTAAATAATATATGTTTTGTTTTTACTTTATTTTTATCTTATTTCATTTTAATTTTGTTTTTATTATTTTGTTTTGTTTAATTTTTATTTTAGTTGTTATTTTAATTCTATTTTTATTTTATTTTAATTTTTAATTATTTAGACTTATTCCATTAATTTCTTTTGGTTGTTTAGTTTTATTTTTATCTTCTTTACTTTAATATTTTATGTCAACCGTTAACAAAACAAAAAGAAAAGAAAAGAAAAGAGAAAGAAAACAGAAAAAGAAACGAAAAAAAAAGAAAAAACGCAATGGTCAACTAGCCCTTTTGGGAATGGTAGAATTTGTGCTTCTATGCAAGCACGAATTGAGCTGCAACGTATCACAACAGAGCACAACAGGCTTAACACAAAGACTTGTCTCTCCTGCAATGTTTACATAGTAATGTTCAAAATATCTCATACAATGGCAGTAAGATAAAGGTCTTCGTTGCTCTTGCTCAAAATCCTTACGCAGAACCACAATCTTATATCAAAAAGGGAAATGAAATTTGAACTACTTTGGCCAGCTGATATAATGCAAAATCCTAAGAGATGCGGATTGGTCATAAAGAAATCATAGAGGGGAGTGTTCTTGGGAGGGCAAATTGGTCCTCTTGGGAGATTGATATGGAGAAAAAATATATTTTTCAAGGACGAACACAGCAAGAAAAAAAAAAAGAGGACAAGGAGAGAGGATTGAGTACTAAGTTTCATCTACAACCCATCATCATCACAGAGAGCATTTGGAGACTCACCACTATCACCAAACATCACCACCTGGGAAGAAGGGACCTCACGGCCAGAGGAGAGGAGAACCATTTACCTTTCTCATTGTCTTTGAAAGCTGCAGAGGTAAGTTGATTTTCCCGGCCCTTGGTCGTATGTGAATGTCTGCTATGTTACATGTCTCTGTTACTGGAATTGATATGAATGAAACATGCCTCTGTTACATATGAATGAAATATGCGTGTATATGGTTGTGTTCGCTTACTTTGTGAT
>NW_014544156.1:0-12049 GCF_000741045.1 Vigna radiata var. radiata | reverse complement strand
GATATGAATGAAACATGCCTCTGTTACATATGAATGAAATATGCGTGTATATGGTTGTGTTCGCTTACTTTGTGATATCCTCTGTCAATCAAAACCGCACCCAAAATGCAGTTTCAATGCCTGCAAAATCAATCATATTTAATCGACAATGGAACATGGGCATGTATCCCCAACAGCAACACCCCAATACCCTCTTTACTTACATCCAAAGTTGTAAAGCAATCAAAAACTAAGAAATATTCTATGCCAAATCCTCCTTGAAACTAAGTGATTCATGGCCTGTAACCTGCAAACGCCCAAACAAGGAAAACAGCAAGAACACGTAAAATCTAATCAAGGTGAGATTCAAACCTAAATTAGAATGAGTGTGTGTGGTAGAACAAAGTGTAATTGAGAATAAAAGAGGAGTTCCGCGTGGTGATTGTTGTGGCTACAACGACTGGAGTTCGCGTTGCCTTCCGGAGGCACAGTGGTTGCTCAGTGGTGGTCCGACAAAGGGTTGAAGGGAAGAAGCACGACACTTCCGTGTTCTCGTGCGAGGAAGGGAAAAGAGGGATTTCACGTCTAGGCTGGCGGCAGCTCCGGTGGTTTGGTCGTCGGCGGCGCCTTAGACGGAGTAGGGGCTCTGCCACGGTGGTTGGTCCGGTAGGTTGACGACGGCGTGCGCGTGGGCGGAGGATGTGAAATCGCTGCTCCCTCTCGAAAGGGGTGATGTTGCCAGCGACGCCAAGGCTAGTCGGGCGGCGCGGTGGCGGATTCGGTCGGAGGTGAAGACGACACGGCTGCTGGGGTTTGAGTGTCTTAGGGTTTTTCTGTTTTTCTACAGAGAGGAAGAGACCTGTGTCTTTTAGTTGCTGAACGCGCAAATGGTGAATGAGATGGGGAGACATAACCCCTAATCTCTTGTTGAAGCACTTGGGCCAAATTGTTGGGCTCCAACTCCTTTCTTTTTAAAAAAAAAAAAAACCGTTACATGCCCATTTCTACCTGCACACCCCATGTCCATTCCCTTGCCTGGGGCTCAGGTGAATTCTTTCCAGCACACTCCACTTCCCATCTTGACACCCCTTCTGTTTGGACTTAAGCCCATTCTGCCTCTAAAAAAAATCTTCCTCCCTGCAGCCCCTTATTTCATTTTCACACCTCCTGTCCACTTGGGCTTAAGCCCAGTCTGTTATTAGAAATAAAGTGACTTAAACACCTCTTACTTATTATTTTATCATTCAATTTTTAGTTTATTTTTTAATTTTTATTTTACTTAGTTATTTATCTATTCTAGTTTTCCACTTTTATTTTATTTAGTTATTTACCTATTTCTTTTATTTTATCTACTTTAAAATAAATAAAAAAAAAATCAACAAAAAATTATTTTAAAAGGTTTAAGCACACGTGCGACCATTCTGTCTGCCTTGTGCTAAAAACCTTTTTTTTCTTCTTTCAAAAAAAAAATTAATTAATAAAAATTTATTTTAAAAGGTTTAAGCACACGTGCGACCATTCTGTCTATCTTGTGCTAAAAACCTTTTTCTTCTTCTTTCAAAAAATCAATAAAAATTTATTTTATAAGGTTTAAGCACATGTGCAACCATTCTGTTGGCCTTGTGCTGAAAACCTTTTTCCTCTTTTTTTCAAAAACTATCAAAAATTTATTTTAAAAGGTTTTAGCACATGTGCAGCCATTCTGTCGACCTTGTGCTGAAAACCTTTTTTTTTTCTTCTTGTTTCAAAAACTATCAAAAAAATTATTTTAAAAAGTTTTAGCACACGTGCGACCATTCTGTCGGCCTTGTGCTAAAAACGTTTTCTTCTTCTTTCAAAAATCAACAAGAATTTATTTTAAAAGGTTTTAGCACACGTGCGATCACTCTGTCGGCCTTGTGCATTTTATATAAAAAATACCAAAAGAATATAAAATCTTCAAAAACTAAAAACATTTTCAAACAAACAAACAACTAGAACTACGTAACCCTGATTTCACTTTTTGAGAATACGTAGGAGCAAGGCCAGTCCTTGTCGGACACAGAAAAATAAAAAATATATTTTGTTTCTCTAGCGTTTTATTTTTAGGGATGATTAAACATTTTGAAAGCCACATCACATTCGCGCATTTAATTAAAGGTACTGCCTTCGGGCAGACGTTGTATTGTGTTAATACCTTCCCTACACGTAATCGACTCCCTAATCTAGAATCTGGTTCTTGTAGACCATGCCTTATCATTTTATGGTGACGACTCCAAATCTTTTTCAAAACCTGTTTTTCTTTTGGATTGTCGTCCCGTCACGATTCCGGTTGCGACACCTACATATACGTTATGGAGCTAAGACCAGAATAAAGGAAACTCTACCTTCTAATCTAACTCCACAACTCCAACAAATTTAAGATTAACCTCTTCATTTTTCAAACATATTCCGCGTTATACCAGAAAAGTGAACCTAAATCCGAACATACAACATCTACGTATTGAACAACTACAAGGAGTGGAAGACGTGTTGTGTTTTTCGTATTAATTGGTTTGAATACCCTTTCTACTTCAATATAATAAAAATCTTCATTTATATATTAGTAAACATAATTCATTATATATTTGCTTGTACAATAGATAAGGACTTGTACGTTATTACGTTGACTGAAACTTAACACGTTCACGACTGAAGAAGCTACCATGTGTAGCATAACATGAAAAGACATGTTTGAGTATAAGGAAACCGAAGGCTGCTTGATTCACAACGTTATCAATTGTACTAAATATTGGTCAAACTCTGAATCTTTGAATGCATACTGTTTGTAAAATGCGCAACACACAAATATCTCCCACTGAAACTTTAAATGGTCAGAGGCTAATTTTACGTTCTACTTTTCACAATAACTTTAAAGGGAAGTGACATATGTGCGTGAAGAGGAGTTATTATTTGCTTCATACATGTGTGAAGATTTGCATGAAGTAAATGAGAAGAAAGAAAGTATTTTTGCATGGTGGAAAGTTCACATAGTGCTTTTGTATTTTTTTTAGTTGCATATTAGAAATAACATTAATTATAAAATTAATACTAAAAATAGTAAATAATTTTTTAGTAACAAATAAATTTATCTTAATTATCATTCTTTTACACTTAATTTAAACAGTTTATTTTTTTATTATTTTTCTTTTACTCTTTCATTTTCCATCACATCAACGAAAGCATACCAGGAGAATATGATACACACAACAATTATTATAGATAGCAAAGGAAGGAAAATGAAAGTAAATTATCTTTAATTAAAATTATTGAAAAGTTTGCCATACCCTTCTTTGGAAACATAAATACAAGTTTTAAGTACCGAACAACTCTTTTAATTTAATAAAATAGTACAAACATATAAATAAAAAACTATATATTGCGATTGCCAGCTACTTTTTTTCAAATGTACAATAGTTAAATTAATTTTTAAATTAGTAATTAAAATAAAACTTAAAAGCACTGTTATATTTAATTTTTATGTGATTTCTTAATTAACTTTGAAGCTTCATTAAACTAATATCAAGACAAAACCGTAAACTAAATATAAAAACAAAATGCAGCATTTAATTGTTTTCTTAAGGGTTAAATATGTTTTTAGTTGCTATACTTTGGAGTGATTTTGGTTTTAGTCTCTCTCTAAGATACAATTTAGTTCTTCAACTTTAGAAAACTCTGGTTTTAGTCCTCTTTACCAAATTTTTTTAACTTTATTTGTTGTTTCAAACACGTTTCATTATAACATTTGGATTGTTTACTCTGTTTGACACATTTTTGCGTCAATGTTAACTGAGAAACGAGCTTGAAACAATAAATAAAATTAAAAAAATTTGATAAAAATGACTAAAATCAGAGTTTTTTAAAATTAAAGGACTAAATTGTACCTTAGTTGAATGACTAAAACCAAAATCGTCCCCAAATATAGAAATTAAAAATATATTTAACTCTTTTCTTAAATACTTAATCTCATACTTTTAAAAATAAGATAAGGATCACTCTATGTAGATTACTTTTCTAGCAGCTAAGTCTCACAAATTTAATGACACGTGCCTGATAAGTGTTGACATAATATATTTTCTTAATTGGTAATTGGATTAAATAAGAAAATTTCACCAATTTTAATATTCAGACACTTTCGTAGACATGATTATCTACTATGCCGTGACTGTTACCTGAAACTAAATAGTATTAGTTCTGCTAGATTTCAAAAAGATAAGTTTAAGGATAAAAATTCGTTTTTATTATATTTTATTATTGTCTCCTTAGAAAATTACATTAGATTCATTATTGTTTAAATAATTTTACTATAATAAATTTATTTAATTTTTTAATAATTATAAAAAATAAAAATGTACAAATAAAGGAGACAACAATCAGAGAGAAAAAGAGAGTTAAAGAGAAAAAGGCAAATTTACATTTTTTAAGCACTTATGATTCATTTCTACCATTTCTATCATTTTGCCAAAAAAATGAACTTAGTTCTTATATTTGAAAACTGTGCTTTTGTACTTGAAGATTTGATCAATCTTGGTCTCAACCATTGTATTTTTAAATTGTTATGGTTTTTTAACATATTTTACCTACATTATTCATAAATTCATGTAAAATTCATTAATTAGCATATTCTTTTTTAATATAACTAATTAGCAAGTGTGTCATACCATTTACTAAAAGTAATTTCTAAAATTCGAACATAATAGTGTGCTGCTGTGTCCATATCGGACACAGACATGTGTAACATATCTCCAATTCAGAAACTATTATTTTTGTCTCTGATATCATTTTTATTGAAAATGTTTTTTATTTAATCTCTTAACATTATGAAATTCTTTTAGATGAATATCGATTAAAGTGTTTTTTCCCATTGACTATTATCAAGAAAGAAACGAAATATCTTAAATGGTTATATTTTCTTCTCATTCTTTATATGTTAGATAATGAATTAGATTCATTTTTGTATTAGATTATTATATTATTATTATTATATTTGGTTAATTTTATTTATAAATGGTTTCGTATATAGAAATAATAATTTAAATAATTCGTAATAATTTAATATATAGAATTGTATTTCCTTGCTCGGAAATTACACAGATTAAAGTATCCATATCTCTATATAGTGTATGAATATCCTATCTACATTGCGAGTAACAGTTAAGAAGGAAACATAAATAATGAAAGTACTGGAGAATTTATTTTTCATTCCAAATACTTGAGTTGAAGATGAAAGAGTACAACTGTAAATCTAAGAAAAAAAATGACAGTCTTGCTAAGACCTACTCCTGTACAATATGCTTTTCTTTCGCTGATCATACCATAATAAGCATTTTCCATTGTCTTTTGTTCAAAAGAATTAGAGATTATTTTTTATATGAGGTCTCTTTCATCATTTCTGTAATCTAAATTGTACTATATTTAGAAGGATTATTTCCATATGGAAGAAGTTGCTTCTTAGTGTGCCTCCACTCTTTATTTGAATGATATTTATTTTTTGGGATAAAATGTCATGGGCAATCCATTTTGTGGAAGAGCAAAGGGGCCATACTGAATCCCATTTTTTGCACCAACTGTAGACCACCTGCATAACAATAATAGCAACTACCCTTAGAATCATTCAAAACATTCTAATTTTGGAACATGTCTCTCATCACTGCAAACCCTGAAAAGGGTTACAACGAGATTGTGTTTGGTAATAAACCAGATTGCCAACCTGTACTTTGTGATCAGGTGATGTAGAAGCACCAACATCTCCAACTTGGCTATTTCATTGCCAGGACATGCATGGGTCCCATTGCCAAATGGCATAAAAGTATTGGGTTTTGGAGCCACCTACAAAAATAATTTAACATGTTCAAACACTGACCTTAGAAGAATCACATGTAGCAAAGTGAAAAACAACAAGATGGAGAATAATGCATAAGTTCTTTTCTCTGCATAATACTTACCTCAAATCTTGAAGGATCAAACTTCTCTGGCTCTTTGAAGTTGTCAGGACTGTGGTGGATGTTCCTAAAAAGTGGTAATACTTTCCACCCTTTTGGTATGAGATATCCTGAAGAAATGTATTCCCCCACACACAAAATCACAAACAAGGAATAGAGAAGAATTATTTGGTATATTGAAGAAAAAAAAACGAGAAATGGGTATCTTATCAGATTTGGTTATTGACCTTCAAATTCAACATCCTCTATAGCTTCTCTGAAGGTAAAAGACAAAATTGATGCTCTTCTTAGAGTCTCCTGTATGATCCTCGATGTCACAGGCATATTTTTTGTGTCTGACCAATTCAGGCCCATTTCTTCTCCACTTTCTTCCTTGCACCTTAATATGGACTCATGCTCTTCCTACAAAAGTCATAACCAACAATTTTTAAGTTACCAAACCAAACCACACTCCAGATTTTCTGACTTACTTTCATTTATTTGTCATAAAAGGTTTAAAGTAGACTCTTAAAAAACATTAAGAAAAATATTTTATTTTCTGTCATTAGGTGTCTCGGTTAAACAAACACTTAGTTGAAGAAAGACTAGGAGGCATATGCTTACGGTTGCTGCTTCTAAGACACTGGGGTTTTCGCCAAGGAACTTAACAATCCACGTAAGTACTGTTGCAGTGGTGTCACGAGCAGCAAAAATAACACCAATGATGTTATCTGTTATCTGTTCATCAGTTAGTCCAGCTTTTTCACTCATGAACGACCCCAGCAAGTCATTGTGTTCTTGCTTCGTCTTCCTCCTTTTTGAGATTACTCGAGCCACAATATCTGCAAGCTCTTTCCTTGCCTTCATGGCTTTGTGGAAAAGTGTTCCGGGAAGGTTTATGGGCATTGAGTTGTACCCTCTCTCAAGGGTGTAGTAGCATCGCTTCAGAACCTCTGCATTCAGATTTTCATCTTTTCCAAATATTGACAGCAGGGCCACGTTGATGGTATACTGTAAAAGATAACATGGGAAGAAAAAAAAAATTAAAAACTCGTCCTTTATTTGGTAAATATACAGCAGAAATAACAAGTTGTAAAGGGATTTTTTATTTTCTTTTACTTTTTTAAAACAGAAGATTTTGCTCTGTGCTCTGATTTGAGGGCTTACCGTTTTCATTTCGAGGAAAGTGGTGATCAACTTTCCTTCCCATGAATTGAGGCAATTTTGGGCAATGGATTCAATGTCAGAGACTAAATTTTTGATGGCCTCGGTGGTGAAGGTGCGAAGTACAAGCCTTCTGAGGTTAGCATGGTATGCTCCTTGGTGAAAGAAAATGGCTTGCTTCCCCAACATCCTCTCTTTGCTATCAGGAAATGTTGGTTTGAAGAGTTGAGCTTTGGTGAGCACAAACTTTGCTGCTTCCGAGTTAGAAATCATCACACAAGGATAACCCAAAATGTGTGACTTAAACATAGAACCATACCTATTGAAAAAAACAAAGAAGAAGGATTTATGTTAATGCAAGTGAGCATTTTGTTGAACAAGATTGATAAGGTTGATGAGATCGAGAAAGGAATTGTTTGGAACCTCTTGATTTTTGTGGCAAAGAAAACATTTGGGTCTTGAGAATACATTTGGAAGGTTTCTCCTATATATGGCCAACCCATGGTCCCAGGAGGAAGCGGCAATTGTCTATTAACTTTGGAAGGGAAGAAGAAGGAGAAGGATTTGATGAGTAAGTTGAGGAGAATAATAGATATGAAAGAAACAAGGAAGCACAAGAGAGCGGTGAACTCCATGTGTATGTTGTGTAGTTGTTGGTGTATGGGAAAGAAGAAGAAAAAGTAGAAGAAAGATATGAATAAGGATGATATGTTGTGAGAGAGAAAAAGCAAAAGATATGAGGTATTTATAGGGTGGAGAAAGGGAAACGATACGAAGGAAGGAGAAAAACAGGAAAGAGGAAAGAGGATGGTTTTGAATTACAGATAAATTTCCACACACGGAATGTCTCGCTTCTTTCCAAACATGAGGCATTAATTATACATAATTAATACTATAAATTATAATTAAATATATCATTAATACTATTAATTATAGTTAAAAATATAATTAATACTATTAAATATATTTATTTCATTATATTTAAAAACATATAAGTAAGAATAATTTTAATAACATAATTTTATATTGTGTATAATTAATTAATTGACAGAAAGCACATATAATTTAATTAGAAACATAATTAATACTATCAATTATAATTAGAAAATAATTAATATTATCAATTATAATTAAAAACATATAATAAAGAATAATTTTAATGGGTTAAATATGTTTCTAGTCCCTATACTTTGAGTCGATTTTGGTTTTAGTCCATATTCAAACTATGGTACAATTTAGTCCTTCAACTTTAGAAAACTCTGGTTTTAGTCTTTTTTATCAATTTTTTTTAACTTTATTTGTTGTTTCAAGCACACGTTTCTTAGTTAACATTGAAGCAAAAATGTGTTAAACAGTGTAAACAATCCAAATGCTATAATGAAGCGTGTTTGAAACAGTTAAAAAAAATTAGTAAAAAAGACTAAAACCAGAGTTTTCTAGAGTTGAAGGACTAAATTGTACTATAGTTTGAAAATGGACTAAAAGCAAAATCGCCCCAAAGTATAGGGACTAAAAACATATTTAACCCTAATTTTAATAACACAAGTTTAATCATTATTATGTGTAATTAATTAACCAAATTAGAAAACAAATATTATTTAATTAGACACATAATTAATATTATCAATTATAATTAAAAGCATAATTAATATTGTACTACCTCTCCAGTAGCGTGAAGAAGACGGAGAGCCTGACCAAACCTTTTGGGTCGATTAGCCAAAAAGTGATGTTTGTTGATCAACCGTGGGTCCAGATGAGGTAAATGTCATTAATGGCTAATCAATGCATTTAATAATCACATTAATAGCAGAAATGGGAAATTTATGGATAGTTAGCAGATTACAGGGCACAATGGTATACAACATTAATGAATGATTAATGGGCTGACCATTTTACAGTGCATGGTGGCAAGATTTGGAAAATTTTCAAAGTGTTGGTTTTAGAGATTTGATGGTTGGAATGCACTCTTTATATCACCAAATGGCTACTCTAAAAATCTTGGTGCAAGAAATTTCTCATTTTGGTTGGTTTTCAACCTAGCCAAGTTTGGTGGTGAGACTTGGCTAGGCCGGTGCATGGTGACAAGATTTGAAAAATTTTCAAAGTGTTGGTTTTTGAGATTTGATGATCGGAATGCACTCTTTATATCACCAAATGGCTACTTTAAAAATCTTGGTGCAAGAAATTTTCAATTTTGGTTGGTTTTCAAGCTAGCCAAGTTTGGTGGTGAGACTTGGCTAGGTCGGTACATGGTGACAAGATTTGGAAAATTTTCAAAGTGTTGGTTTTTTAGATTTGATGGTTGGAATGCACTCTTTATATCACCAAATGACTACTCTAAAAATCTTGGTGCAAGAAAGTTTTCATTTTGGTTGGTTTTCAAGCTAGCCAAGTTTGGTGGTGAGACTTGGCTAGGTCGGTGCATGGTGGCAAGATTTGGGAAATTTTGATACTCTTGGTTTTTGAGATTTGATGGTTGGAATGCACTCTTTATATCACCAAATGGCTACTCTAAAAATCTTGGTGCAAGAAGTTTTCATTTTGGTTGGTTTTCAAGCTAGCCAAGTTTGGTGTGAGACTTGACTACGTTTGTGGTGCATGGTGCTTGGGGTCAAAATTTGTGAAATTTTCAAAGTCATGATATTTGAGAATTATGGGTTGGAAAACACTTCAAATGGTCCCAAATTAATGCTATGAAGGTTTGGTTGTAAAACCAACCCATCTTGAAGTAGTTTGAAATTTTTGAAGTTTAGCCATTTTCTAAAAACGTCATAAAAATTAGTTCCCGCGTGAAAATTGAATGAAATTTGGAGGGAAGCTTACTTATGCTATTATGGAGTGGACTGCAAATAATCAGCTCAAAACTCGACCTCTAGATGCACTTTTCCATTTTTCCCGATTTTACGGGTTTTCGGGTTTTGGAAAAAATAAAAAAAATACTTCCACTTGGAGAAAAATTATGAAACACTACAAGAAAAATTAGAATTATCTACGGATATTTACATACGGATTTTGATCCGTATATAACACACGTATTATATACGGATTTTATATACGGATCAGGAAAAAAGAGTTATATACGGATTTTATATACGGATTTTACCTACCGATACATCCGTATGTAAAAGCCGTATGTAATGTTGGCACGTTTAAGCGGGAACTTTACCTAGGGTTATAATCCATATGTAACCATTTAAAATCCGTATGTAATCCAGAGATACATTATCCACTGATAGTACATACAGAATCTTAAAATAAATTATTAAAAATTAATAAAAAATAAAACAAAAAGTTAGGTTTTTATTTTTGACCTGAAGCTTCTTTCATTTCTCTGAGTTTTAAAAAACCCTAGGGTTTTAGGGAGAAGAGCGAGGAGTGTGACGACGACACCATCCACCTCTACGACCTCTCCACCACCTCTTCCCTTAGTTCCCTCCACCAACACTCTGCCTCTGTCACCGTTTTCTCCTTCTACACCCCTTCCAATCTCTCCTTCCCCCACAACCTCATCTTCGTTGACGCCGCTAGGCCTGTCACCATTTTTTACGCGGACGGCTTAGTCCATCTTACCACACTTTTCGTCCACCGTAATGTCGTTATCAACGACCTCGTCCTGCATCCGTTCGGTAGTGCGCCCTCATCGTTGCCTATGACAACTGCCTCGGCATCGTTGCCTATGACAACTGCCTCGGCATCGTTGCGTATGACAACTGCCTCGCCATCGTCAACCTCGTCCACGACCACCGCAACTGATGCTTGCGCTTCGACAAGGAAGCTACTTTGGTCAAGTTCAATGCGCCCGGCGACCACTTTTTTAAGGCCACGAAGAAGAAGGTTTCTATCCACCATACTAAGGATGCACACATATTGTTCGAATTGGAATACTCCAAGCCCGTTCTCTACGCTGCTCCTGCTAGGGTATGTGGTTCTTCAAATTCTTTCTCTGTTTTCTCTACTAGGGTTTAGGTAGCATTTGATGAAGAAAGTTTGGTCTATTGTCACTTGTTAAGTTTTTTGGGAACCTAATACTTGTTATGTTTTATGGGATTCTTGTGGTGCATCGTTAGGAGATCTTTGTGCTACCGATGTTACATTTAAGGGGTGTTTCATTTAGGGAAGATTCAAAGGACTTTTAAGGTATGTTGTGTTTTATGCGTTTGGTGATTAAGAATATTATTGAATGACTCACAAATGCAAGATCACAGGTACAAAATGGTAGAGCAAAATCTTATTAGTAAGAAGGTGTTTTCCTTTTGGTTGAATGGGGATCCAAATGTGAAAAAAGTTGGTGAAATAGTTTTCAGTGGTGTTAACCCAAAGCACTTTAAAGGAGACCATATTCCAATTACTGAAAAAGGTTATTGGCAGGTTAGTAAAAAACAATTTATTTGATTAGGAATTCCTTTTAAATACACACAAACACATATGTATGTATGTACACTACAAGAAAATTGCCAATTATCTACGGATAATTATATACGGATTTAATCTGTATATAATAATCATATTATATACGGAAAATCCGTATGTAATTAGAGAAATCATTATATACGGAAAATCCGTATATAATGGTCGTATGTATCTTTGGCGCTTTTGATCGGGAAGCTTTGTAGGGATTTACCGTATCTAATATCCATGTGTAAGGTGATGAAAGTTTACCTGCTGATATTATATACGGGTTTTGGAAAATAAGAAGTAAAAATTTAATTGAAAGCTGGAAAATTTCCCCCATCCTCTGCCTCAAAAAAGAATTATAACTAAGACCACTGAATTTTCATTCCCGTAGCTCTGCCTCTTCGCGAACCTTCATTCCCGCACCTCTTCTTCACTGAACTTCTTCATTGTCAGTCCCACAACTCTTCTTTTATCCCTCTCTATCTCCGACTCGTTTCTTCCGCGTCATTGTTTCTTTCGCTGGAACTTTGCCATCGCGAGTTGTGTGGATTACGATTTCATTTGTCGAACGC
>NW_014544155.1:155280-159839 GCF_000741045.1 Vigna radiata var. radiata | reverse complement strand
CAGGATGATAACTGGGCTTTGGTGCCAGGATGATAACTGGGCTTTGGTGCCAGGATGATAACTGGGCTTTGGTGCCAGGATGATAACTGGGCTTTTGTGTCAGGATGATAACTGGGCTTTTGGTGTCAGGATGATAACTGGGCTTTTGGTGCCAGGATGATAACTGTGCTTTGGTGCCAGGATGATAACTGGGCTTTTATTCGTTGGATTATTTCACTGATGTATCATTTGAACTGCCTTCCAATGAAACCATGGATCCCTTGTGGATGGTGGTGATGCATGGTGCGCCATACTTTTCTTTTCTTTGAGCCGTTATGATAATGCATGATGATGTATGATGCATGAATGTATGAGCGAAAAATCATGTGAGATTGATATACTTCTTCTCTCTGTTTTTCTTTTTTAATTAATTCCACGACATCCTTTAAGAACAAACTCGCACGCAGTAAATCTGCCTCTGATGCTCATTATTTTCGGGAGGTATTTTGAAAATTAAGAGTGACCTTATGAAAGAGATGAAAAAAAGATTTATACAATATTGTCAATTCCACTTTAAGAGCATTCCCTATCATGGAATCATTATGCAAAATTAATTTTTTTTTTTTTTTTACGAATCAACTGGCAATGATACCTCCTCTCCATCCATTCTTGTGAGAATAAGTGTCCCACCATCAAATTCTCTTTTACCACATATGGGCCTTCATAATTTGGAGTCCACTTTCCCCTTTTGTACCTTCTTGTCGAATGCCCTCTTCATTCTTTGTCAGTATAATTGTCGATGGCATGTTGTGGTCAATTTTTTTTTAATGAGATTGGGTTGACCAATGGTTTGAACCCAAACTACTTCTTCTAACTGGATTAATACTCGGGGGATGAGATTTCTACCTCGAAGGGTAGTACTGTTTCCATTCCATATACCAAAGAAAAAGGTGTTGCCCCAGTCGACGTATGTACCGTTGTGTAGTAACTATCTAAAGTGAAGGTACAATTCTCTTGATGTTTTTTTTATTAACAGCCTTGACTGCCCCATTCATCTTTGGATGACGATGTAAAGTTTGATTCTTTAGGTTTGTGGCCACGAGAAAGGATGGTCAACATGCATTTGTTCATTATCGTACTTCTTTGACAAACACTTGCTACCCATTGGGGGTATTTAGTCCTAGCTAAAAAATCTCACATCGAACTGCTTTCGGACTTCATCTCTGATCCAAAGACATTCTGGATTGAGTGGTAACTTAAGTTGAACTTTCCTTTCGTGTTGGTCTTGCCCTCCTATATTAAAGATTTCAACCTTTTCTTGATGGGGTTTCATTTCCTTAGAAACTCATTAAATTTGGAGAGGGTTCCAGGTCAACCATAATCATTTTCCATGTTGTTGATAGGGCGCACAAAATTAGGAAAATCAACAATATTGTTTCCAAAACATTTATTGTCATATAAGTATTATTTGAGTTAAGAAAATTTAGACACGAGATGACTGAAAAAAATGAAACAAACATCCTTTAATGTTAAACCAAATGCAAAAGAAAGTGTTAACCTGTAACGCATGAACCTCAAGGCTCCGAGAAAAGCAGTGAGGGTGATAAAAAAGACGATTAAAAATTTAATAAGCATCACAGGAAAATTCTTTATCTTCCTACTCTTGGGTTTGCAAATACTTCTTCTCAAGGTATAGTTGAGGTACTTCCATGCTCGGCAAGGGGATTGACTTCAACACTAGGTTTGTCCTCTTGGAACTTCAACCATCCTGCATCAATTAGAGATTGTACTTTGAATTTAAGAGATATGCATCTTTCTGTAGAGTGGCCGACAGATCCCCCGTGAAAATCGCATATCGCATTTGCATCAAAATTTTTGGGGTATGGAGGTTGTAAGGGTTTCATTGGGCAAACAGCGGCCAGACCCTTCTTAAGGAGGTGGGGTAACAGTTCCGTGTATGTCATAGGAATGGGAGTGAAATTATTCTCCAGATTCCTCTTAGGATGAGCACTTTGACCTAAGCTGACTCCAGTGCCCCAGGCATTATTTGAAGCCTATTGTGGTTGATAATATCCTGGCGGTCGAGGTCTTGTTTGGGGACTAGACATTGTATTGTTCACATAAGGAGGGTAACTCGGGATTGGTTGATAGCCATGAGTGGGCGCATGACCTCCCCACATGGGTATTGTTGATGTTGCATGCACTCTTCCTTCTTTCTCTTTTTCTGAATTAAAAAAAGATTTCTCCGGAGTGGTAATTTTTCCACTTTTCAGCCCGATCTCAATCCTCTCGCCTATGATGATGATATCAGCGAAATTTGAAGATACATTTCCAACCATACGCTCATAAAAGGGTGGTTGTAGTGTGCTCACAAACATTGCAACCATCTCCTTATCATATAGACGTGGCTCAACCTGCGCTGCCAACTCTCTCCATCGTTGCGCATATTCCTTGAAAGATTCTTCCTCTTTCTTTGTCATGTGGTGCAATTGTAATCTGTCTGGCGCGACATGTATGTTGTTTTTGTATTGCCTTACAAAGGTGTCCGCCAGGTCTGCCCAAGAACGAATATGAGATGAATTCAAATGCGTCTACCAACTCAACGCTGCCTCAGACAAGCTATCTTGAAACAGATGAATAAGTAATTTGTCGTCATGAGCGTAGGCGGCCATTTTTCGACAATACATGGTTAAATGATTCTTAGGGCATGTGTTACCCTTGTACTTCTCGAATTCTGGCACCTTGAACTTGTGTGGAATTATCACTCCTGGGGCCAGACTCAACCTTGCCACGTCACCAAATCCGTGGCTTTCAAAACCTTCTATGGCCCTTAGTCTGTCTTCTAAAATGTCGAGTTTCTCTTTTGTTCCTTTTACCTTTGCATGCAATGGAGTTTCTTGTGCGATAACAGTGTGAAGAGGCTTGGATGCTTCAATTGTCTTTGTCTCGGTTGCATGGATAGGCCCTCGGGTACTTGTGGGAATTATGCTATTAGTTATGGGAAGTGTCAAAGGAGGCTCCTCTGACTGATCTTCAATGGGCGGTGTGTAACCTGGTGGTAAACCATNCGTTGGAAACGTGAATTGTGTGCCCACAACGTTATGTATTGGAGTGTGAGCATTATCCTCGACCTTTGCAGACGAGGTATCTCCTGCAGTTTTCATTGCTTTTAATGCCTCTAAGATTTGACCGACTTGATCCTTTAGTTGGCTAATATCGGCCTTCACAGTTTCACGTTCATCTTCCCACTCCTCCATAGCTTTGGCGTTTACTCGAGTCCTATAAGGATGTCGTGGAAGCCTCGTCGTTGTTTTTTTATTTAATTTTAAACTGTTTTTAAACATTTAGATTAGACGAAAAACAAATTATGTGAAAATGCAGAGATGATGCATGCTAAAAGAAGGTGGAAATCACAGTTCTTTGATATTGTTATCAACATAGTCTTAGGGATATCTTTGCTAGCTTCACTGGCAAGGGCAACTAGTTGGGAGAAATTCCCCCTCTAGTGTTTCACGGCCTGCTCTTGATTCTGAATATAGCCTGATTTCTCTCTTTTCTTCTGCCTTTTCCCGCTCCTGATCTAGTTCTACCTCAAATGACATTGTCAACCTTTTCATTTGCCCCTCTGTTTCTTTGACTTGAATCTGGGCTTCCCTCAGTCTTTTTAGGGTTTCTTGTCTATCTCTCTTGGTCTCTTCATAAAGATATCTCCAACGTTCCTCAGCTTCTAGTGTCGTATTCCTTTCTTTCACCCTCAGGGCTAACTTTACGTTGGCGGCTGCGAGATCCTGCTTTATTCGGAACGTATAATCTCCTTCGATGTTTTGTTTCCTGAGAATCCCTTCATATGCCTGCGTTATTTCTTCTTTTTCCGACCTCAAATCTACACCATCGTTGCGAGCATTCCGTAGCTCTTTCGTCAACTTAACATTCTGATTTCTCACTTCTTCTATTTCTCTCTTCAATTGTTTTTCTAAACTTATCAATCTCGTCATATTCATGTCGGGGACTCTAATGTGTGGGCTCCTTTTTATTATGGCGAAATTAGTTTGTTGCAAGGTTTCATATTCCATATTAAGTCCCAACCTTTACGATATCAAATAACTATGTGATTTCCGCTAGTACTGGTAAAAATGTGACTAATGCATGTGATGCATGAAACATATATGTCAAATAATAATTAAAGGACAACATGTTTTATGCCTTTAAAACAGGTCCAATGTCTTAAGGTTTAAGCAATGGATATGCAATCTCACAGGGAAGGCTTCCTAAACCTAAGATCAAGGCCACCAGAGCTATGGTCCTTTTCACAGCTTTTCCACAACAGTTGGACGCAACTAGGTGTGAAATTGCATGTAAAGAGAACAACCACTGGCTGGGGTTTTCACGATAGCCAAACTGGAGACCGTCCAGGACGTGACACCGCTACACAACCCCTCTAATTCTAAGTTGCACTCAGGCCTGGGTATAGGGCCCCACTCATGATATGTACAATAATAATAATAATAAAAAGAATAAAATACCAAAATAAATAAAGACAAACACATATAAACAAAAGGGAAAATAAAATAAAATAAAAT
>NW_014544155.1:138742-154675 GCF_000741045.1 Vigna radiata var. radiata | reverse complement strand
TATCTAGAAAAAGGTTTGTGAGTTTGTTAAAGAGAATGGATTGATTTATATTTTTGAAAAGCCCGAAAATAAGGGATCACGATAAAAAGATTTAGTTTAACAAAAATTAACCTTTTTTGGTTTTAAATAGTTTTGTATTTCTTATATTTAAAAAAAAAAAAGAAGAAACTGGCCATAGTCCAACGCGTACTTAAATAAAAAAAAATGATTTTTAAGAAAACATTATCGGCGCGTACAAAAACAAAGTATCTTTGGAAGAAAAGATCAAAGTATAGTAAAAAGAGAAAAAGAAGAGTGTAGAGGAGACATACCTTTTTAGCTTTTNGAACCTTTCTCAGGTGGTTGTTGTTGTTGACAGAACCCTTAGGTGTGAGAACCTATTTTTCTCTATACTCTTTCTTTCACTTTCTATTATCTCTAGGTCTTTTTTCTCTATTTTTCCGAGTCCCTTTTTCCCTTCCAGAGAGTGTGTATTTATAGGCACATATTGTAATATTAATGTGATCTTGCCTTAATGGCGAATTAATTGACAATTAGCAAAAATAGGAAAAGAAATGGTCTTGATTGCAATCAAATAAATCAAATAAAAATTTGTGACAAAGATTATAATAATTGTCAGAAAATTTACCTATTTAAAAAAGATCTTATTTTTTTCTTCAGGAAGAAAATGATGCAGCAAATTATATCAATATATTTATTATTATTGCTTACCATTAATGCCATAATATTGATTCAAATTATTACCATGTTAAACAAATATTTCAAAAATATTCTAAAGTGATGTGCCCTGCATTGAGGAAAATTATTATTTTCTTTAATATTGATTATTTACTTTCCCGGACGAAATTGGGTGTTGACACTTTAAGTCATTTGATTGATCCAGCTTTTAATTGCTTTGTTTCCAGCATTTTTAATCGGTCTATTTCTTTGCTTTGAGTCTTTTATTTTCTAAATCTGATTTTGTTATGTCAGTCATGTTAGTAAGTCCAATTTTGTCTAATTTCTGAAGTTGAAACTGTGTCTGGGAGAAAGCTGTAAATCTGGAATTGGTCTTTCAATAGATGCACACACAAGAGCAATGATTAACGAGCTCGGTGCAGCTTGAATGCCATTACAGTTCAATGCCAATTGATGCAGTGTTTCAATCTGTTTCAAATATGATTTTCAATTGTTTTACTGGAACTGCATTGTGTGATTCTGTGATCTGGCTGTGTTGGCCTTGTTGCAACAGTAAAATGTGCATATCATATGCACTGTAAGTTGTCCAAGACAAGCAAGTTGGTTGAATTATCTGCAACAGTCCAGAAATCACTGCCTAACAGATTGGACCGAGCTGCACACATCCTTATTTGAGTCTCTGCATTTTGGTGCATTTTTTAATTTGTCCAGTTTAGGATTCTCTGCTGGACATCTTATAAATCATTCTTAGAGTCTTGTTCAAATTTAAATGGCTGTTTTGATCTGATAAGATCTGTTTCTAGTTCAATTTGATTCATATGTTGAATTTTGGTTGGTGAATTGGCTTACATTTTGGTGTTAAGAGCAACTCACATAGTGAAAATCTGAATTCCACATTTTTAACCTCTGCTGGCAGTTTAAACAAGTCACATTTGGTAAAACAGAGTTGCTCAAATCATAAAATTGATTGTTCAAACTGGTCTGTGTTAATTTGCTAATCCAACCACCAATTTTCAACACTTTTTCTTCCAATAAGTTGCAGAATTCTGGTTTTGATTGTTTCATGTGATCTTTGCACCGAGTTCCACCTTAAAATTGGCAGCAAAAGCTTGGTTCAAATGTTAAAAAGAAGTGTATCTCTCAAATTTAACAAAAGACTGTAGAGAAAACAAAAAAAAAGCTGTTTGAACCGTGCCATGTTAAGTGTCAAATTCTGATGCATAATTCATCTTTCTCATAGGCATTTTATCAAACACATTTGCCTGGTTTAAATTGAGTTCGAATTTGGAAAATTCTGCAGCTTACAGTTGTTTATTGTTTTGTTAATCCAGTCTAGAACCTTTCCTAGGATCAATTTGAGTGCCACCCTTCTTTGCAAACCGTTTAATTGCTTGATTTTTAACTTTTTGAAAATCTGCACACCAGCTGTTTGCTAAAAATACAGTGGTGTATTTTGGTCTGCGAATTTTTGGCAGCAACAGAGTTGTTTTTCTACATTCGAAATTGATTGATGGTGGCTTGTTTGAGCTCTTTGTTGGGTACAGAATCAGCTCAGGTGGTCCTACAACATTGGTAGCATCTTAGGGAGTAGATTGGAGCACGGAAAGATCAACATTGAGGCTGAATTTTGGTGTAGCAGTGTGGTGTTTGGACAGCATAATTTCATTGCAGCATTTTTGTTATTGCTGATTTGCCACATTGTTGAGTGTTGAAACAGTAGACTTGCACAAACACCCAGCAACTGTGAGACTTGAGTGGCTGCAACATTGCAGCTTTCCTTTGCTGAGAATCAAGAGCTGCAAAAGTTAATATTTGGCTTGATCAAGAAATTGCAAACTGTGATTGAATGATTCAGTGGTGCTACACTGTTTTAACTATTGTGCATTCATCATAGTCAATGCATTGCATGCTGAAATTTATTGAAAACAGTTACAGTCGTGAATGATGATATTTGAACTCTGCATTGAGTTCTGATTTTAACCATTAATCTTCATTTTGGAACTGTCATTAACATTGTTTTGAAAAGGCAATTTTTGTGAACGTGCACATATTCAGATTTGATTGCAACTCATATAGTCAAATTGATTTTTGGAGCAAATTTGAATAAGTTAGTCTTATTTTGTTCAGTTGAGCATTACTTTGGACTTGTATAGCTAGCTAAAATGTTGTTTCGATACAGTACTATTTTGATCAATTTGGTTATTCTTTTCTAGTTGTTCAAGTCACCAAAATTTGTCCAATTGACTCATTAATATTTTGATCAACTTGGAAAAGATGTTGTTCTTGGTGTAATCTATTTGCGCAGGTGTTAAACCTGGTTGGTGATAAGCTTCAACAGTCTGAAAATTGGNAACACACATGACTGTTAATTAGTGCCAAAGCTGGAAAAACTTCAAAGCATCAGAAATCACAGCAGCAAGTTTGGCATTAAATGAAGGGCTTCCATTCAATTACAAGTGTGGAATATTCATAAAAGAGTGAGTTGGTGTAGTAAAACCGAAAGAGTCACTTCTGCTGCACCGATCCAAGTGCTGTCACAGCAGCTGCAGAAGACACATTTTGCTGGAAAAACAGCACCATGGCTACCTAAACCGAGAGAAAAGGGAGCCAATAGATGTACAATTTTATAATGCAATTGTTGGCTGCCTATTGAATTTGACTCGTTTGTGCAGTTTTGAAAGGCAAAAGAGAATCTGCTAAGTAGCAACAAGAAAACCAAGAAAGGAAGAGTGGAATCCACAAGATAGGCGATTACAAAGTGTCCAAAGTTGTCCAACACTTGGATTTGAACACAATCAGAATGTGCCAGCAACAATTCGTAGCTTTCTTTTGTAATTGTAGTGTCATTTTTTACTTGTAATAGGTTTGTTCTTTGTAATAGGCCATTCAAAGTCCAAGTTGTCTTGGAAGAGTCCTTGGTGCTCTTTCAACTCTTGGCAAAGTTTTCTTGTGTGTGTTTCAAATTTGTGTTTAAGCGTCTAGGAAACCTTAGAGTCCGTTTTAGAGTCTAGGTTTTTATCTTTGATTGTGTGTTGTCTTTAAGACTTTGGTGGATTTAAAAGTGATTTTGATCTAAAGATTTTAGTAAGTAGCTAGAAGCATATTTGGGAAGGCAAGGCTTGGTACTTAAGTAACCCTAGTGGTTCACCTCCCTTACCTGGAATATTGTTTTCAAGTGAAATCTTTAGTCTTTATTTCAAGGAAACATTTAAGTTCATCACAATGTCTAGAAGGCATTCACTTAGGATTAGTGATAGTGAAAATAAAAAAGAACAATTCACCCTCCAAACTCTAGCTCACCAACTCAATGAGATTGAGAGAAAAATAAGCCAAGAAAAAGTTCACAATAACTAGATAATATCAAGATTCACAAAAAGTTCAAAATGCTAAGAAGGGAACAAGCTAGAAATAGGGAGAGGTCTAGGAAAAGTCACACTATAGACTTCCAAAGTAAAAAAGAATTCCTAGATAAGCTGCAAAAGTTGCAACAAAGCTCTATGACTGTGGAAGAATATAGGCAAAAGATAGAGCTATACAAAATGAGGGTAGGAATTGTTGAGAGGGAAGAGATTACCTTAGCCAGATTTTTGAATGGGTTAAATTTTGACATAAGGCATGAGCTTGAGTTACTACCTTATAAAGATTTGAATGATCTTGTCCAAATGTGTATTAAGGTAGAACAACAATCTTCCAAAAGAGAACAAGAGATAATAGACATAGAAAGAAAAGAAGAAGAAATAAGAGAGCAAGAGAGAAGAGAAGAGGAAAAAAGAGAGAGAAAAGAAGAAGAAAGAAGAGAGAAAGAGAGAAGAGAAGAAGAAGAAAGAGAGAGAAGGGAAGAAGAGAAAAAAGAGCAAGAGAGAAGAGAAGAAGAAGAAAGAGAGAGAAAATAAGAAGAGAAAAGAGAGCAAGAGAGAAAAGAAGAAGAGACAAGAAGAGAAATAGAAAGAAGAGAGAGAAGCAAGGAAGAAGAGCCAATAAAACAAGAAGAAGAACAAGAACTAGGAAAAGAGCAAGCACCACCTCCTCCTACACTCCTCATAGAACCAAGACTCTTAAGGGGAGGTTTTCCATCCTTTAACTTTTCTTCTTCTATCTTTGAATTTTCCCATTTTAATTTGTCTTTCAACGAAATTGCCATACCATATTTGCAAAATTTAGAATGTTCAACACATGGCAATTCACAACTTGAGTTATGGTTACCTCTTTGGTTGCCACTAACTCAAGACAAAAATAAATTTGTGAAAGAAGTAAGGCTTCATAAAATTATAAAGCTTGAACTAATTAACACTAGGAAGCCTTCTTCCAAAACATATTTTTTTATGCATCTTGTTGGGTCAATTGAAACTAATCAGTGATATGTTTGATGCTTATTGCAGATTCACATTTGACCCTAGAGGAACTTATATGGAGCCAACAAAAATAAGTCCTCATAAAGACCACCCACCAGATTTGAGGACAGATCCTTCTCAAGAGGGTTTAAGCATTGTCAACACATGTATTCTGTGCAGCTCATGCTTTTTCTAGAATTAATTTTCTTGCCTTGCCACGTGGATGTTGATCCACTTCTATCGGCATTCATCCACACCATACTTGGCTTAATGGATTTACTGTAAATCTATATGGCAGCACATGTAAAAGGAACTTTTGAATGACATGAGATTTCACTTTGCTGAAGCCAATTCCAGCACCGAAAACTCTCCCAAAAGTCACTTCCTCGTTGAGTTTTCCTTCTCCACCTAGCTTCCTTCCATTGAAGGCCGCCTGAGCTAGTGTTCACCTCACCAAACAGCTCTTCAAACCACTACCTACACCACTGAAACCCTTTCTTCCGCTGCTGCCACACCGCAAGCAACTACTTCCGCTGCATCCAAGGATGCCACTGCATTAAATCCATATTCACGGCTGGATCCACCGTATCATAAGAGGGTGGATAAGATGAAATTGTAAACCCCAACAACTCCATTCATCCATAGTTTTCTTTTAGTCAATTGATTCACTGCATTTGCATGTTTACTTTTGTTTTTGAATTCAAAACTTAAATTTAATTCTTTTCTCAAGTCTTACGCAATTAGGTTACATGAAAGTTAAGGCCTAAGAGTCCTTTGGAAAACGATACTTGGACTTACCCATTTTATATTACTTGATAATGATCTGGTACACTTGCCAGGGACTTAACAAGTTTTTGGCACCGTTGTTGGGGACTCGTGGTTTAACTTATCTAGTAGTGTAAATCGTTTTTCTGATTCTAGTGTAACCCTTCCGTCACTTTGCTCAAATGGCTGCCTCTTCATCAAGACCTCAAAAGCATCCTATGTCAACAAGAAGAGAGGCTGATCCTTTTGGATGGTTCAGTGATGATAATCAAAGGGCTGACTTCATTTGCAAATGGGGTTTCAAAGAAGTCTTGAGACACAAATGCATAAATATTGCATTCTATAAGAATGAAGGTTTCAAATTTCAAAAATGGCTCGCAAGAGACAACCTGACGAAGTTCGTTGAATTACAAGGTGAATGCTACCCAAATTTAGTCAAAGTATTCTAATGTAATCTCAGACGGGAAGGAAACAGTTTGATATCAAGGGTAAAAGGAGTTGATATTGTTATAAACAATACCATCTGGGAAAATGTTGTTGGACTTCGAAATGAAGGATTACCGTCACATCATGGGATTGTTGGTTATGATAGCCAAGGATTATACAATACTATGCTAAGGAAACCTGCTCTTTCAAAATGCTCAGATGACTTCAATATCAGAAATCTTCTAACAAATAAGTGCATCTGTGCATATGTAATGACCTGGATCCTGCTTCCAAGAGAAGATGATCACTTTATACCAACAGATGAAGATATATACCTAATCTATGCCTTATCATCTGGTATTCAAACAAATTGGGCATTAGTTGTTTGTGATCACATGATGAAGCTTACTAAAAGCAAAGGATTATGTCTACCATATGGAGTACTTATCAGCAAAATATTGAAGATGCAAAAGGTAGACATCACAAATGAAAGGGTCATTCACTACAAAAAGAGTAATGTTATGGAAACTCAGTTCTTAGACTCTGTTGGGATCATAAAATTAAGAGATGAATGGACAATGGTTAATGACATTCCATCTACACTTGAAATGGATCCTCTAAAAATTGATGCCACAGGATACAAGTTTCATCCATTAAGCATCTTTGAAGGCCATGTAGATAAAAGATTTGACCGAGTGGAAAACAAACTGAACTTGATAAAAAAAATCTCTATCTGACCTCCACAAGAAAATGGATTATGCGCTCAGGATAAAGACTTTTGAAGAATCATCTGTTCGTGATACGGATAGTGGTATAAACAGTGCTGACAAAAAGATTGAAGAATCCTGTAGTGTTTTGAGTCTTAGGCTATGTTTTCATTTCGTGTTTGGCATATAAAGCCATCTTTTGTTTCTTTTTGTGCTTTCCTTGTTCTGATCCTATCATTGTAATATCATCTTATTCAAGCAAATGAAATTAGCCATTTTGAATCAATTCACTTACTTTTAATCTGTTTGAATAATATCTGATGCATTAATTGATTGATTCGACTATGTCCTGTTTGAAGTCAATTGTGCTTATTCTGTCATACATCTTTACATATTGACTTCTATTGTTATTTTATCATAATTCTTGCTTAACCATTATGCTTGATCTAGAAAAGGTTGTTGAAAGGTTTTGCAGGAAGGACATTGCTTTGGAAGCTATAATTGGAATTCAACATTTGCAAAAGCAATGCATTCGACTAATGATTTAAAGCATTCGACTGCGTACAAACTGGGTTAACAATTCCATATATGGAATCTGGTTCTATCTTTACTGATTGCTTAAATCATATGAATGTGTTATTATCTCTGCTTTTAATTATTGAAAATATCTAAATTGAGATAATATTGTGGGATTGTTGAAGTTTGTATCATTGCATATCTATATGGTTTTATATTCTGACTTTGATACAAATTTTTGCTTAAACTGCTGTTAAATCTGTGATATGCTGCATTGTGCATTTAAATTGTTTTTGTTACTCATGCATAATGACAGGGGGAGTATCACTTTTTACACATTTCACATCACATGCCTACATTTCAAGGGGAGTTCTCATTGTTTTGTGATGAAATTGTAATTATGACAACATCATTGTATTTTACAAATTGCATATCTTACTGATGCATCTCTATTTACAAATCTGCATAAATATCTGAAGCATTCCTTTTTTGTTAATGCACAAAGGGGGAGAGATATATATGAGAGTATGAGAGCAAGTGATGAGTCGTTATTTCTTGACTATATTTGGTTTATTGCACTTAAATAAATCAGGGAATTGTGTTTAACTGCCTGTTATTTCCCCATTTGTCCTAATTGTGCTTAATTTGGTCGGAAATTCGTATTTTCACTAATTTGAATTTTCTGAGCTAATTAATTGCATTTTTAATTGTAGGGAAAATATTGGAGACATATTTTGGAGCATTAGTAGGTGGCGTGTGTTGACGGATTGGCAAGTGTACCAAATCGTTCAAGTAATAAAAATGGTAAGACCAAGTATTATTTTCCCAAGAGACTCGAAAGGCTTTCTCATTCGCATGAATTAAAATAGTAAGACTTGAAAATAAAAATTAATATATTGGGTAAGAGAATAAAATATGAACATATAAAAGAGATTGATTCAAATGACAAGAAGAAAACAATGGATGAATGGAGTTGTTGGGGGTTGATGAATCGATATTTTATCGACTTCACTTAGTTTATTGTGCTAGAATTAATCAGGGAATTATGTTTAAATGTCCGGTATTTTCCCGTTTCTGCTAATTGTGCTTAATTTGATCGGAAATTCGAATTTTAATTAATTTGAATTTTCTGAACTAATTATTTGCATTATTATTTTCAGGGAAAAATTTGGAAATATAATTTTGGACATATTGAGGGTTATCACACAATTCAAAACTCTGCACAAGACAAGTGTGCTAAAGAAGGAGGACATTATCGTCATTTTATTCTTGGACTTATGAAAAGAGGGTGCAAACATTAAATTTGGGGGTAACATCTAGCAAGGCAATGGGGCCATGGCAATTAATTTTGGAGGTCCTAGGAGGTGCAAACAGCAGCTGCTTGGCAGCTCCAGCCCATGAACACCACGTTGCAGCTGGAGTTCAACCTTCATTCGGCCCAACTTCAGCTACCACGTCCATCTTCCATCTTCACGGTGCACCCAGCAGCAGCTTGACATCACGACCCAAAGCTTTGAAGGGAGTGAACAGCTGCTGGCCATTAATTATTTTATCTTCACCCATGTGCTTAAGATGACAATACTCCTTCACGCATCCAACAAACACTTCCAGCAGCTGCCACCCAAGCTCGTCAACATCCTCATTCGGTCCATCATCTTGAGCTCGGTCCAGCATGGGAAGCATTCAAAAGGAGGTGTAGCTTGATTTCTTTGTGGTCTCCACGGTGCAGCAGAGTCCACCATGGCAGCAGGCCCACTTGAAGGGAGGTGCGCCCAATAGCAACACTCACTGCCCACCTGCAGCATCCACGGTCTATGCACTTGGGTTTGGTCGTCCAGCATCCTTCAACTCCACGCATGCAGCAGTACCCTAAGCAAGTGTCCAGCAGCCTTGGAGCACCTTTTCACGTAACAGCTCCACACCTTCACGGACCACACTACAGCAACGCTGCAGCAGTCCAGACTTGCAACACATCTCCACGGCCCAGTTGGCAACAGCAGCACGCCACCTCCTTGCTCCCACATTGCAGCAGCCTCAGTCCACAACCTTCACACTAGCAACGTCCAGTTTTGAAGAAGGCAGAAAAAGCAACATATCAAGGCCTGCAACGTTCCAGCTCTCATGCATCCATCAGCCCAAAAGGAAAGTGAGCTGCAGGCCTTCATTTGGAGCAGAGCATAAAATAGCAATGCAGCATATTAAAGCTTCAAAGCTTTCTCGGCCCAACACCAAGTGCAGCAACGTCCAGACTTCTAAAGCAACGCATCTTGTTTTTGTTCTTCATCCAGCAACTTGGTCCTGATATGCATACAATCAAGCACGTGAGCAGAAAAAGAAGTAGGTGCCACCTCCTTCTAGGTTTGGAAAGCAACTTGACACGGCCCAAGGCAGCCCATTCATCTTCAAAAGTGCAGCCAGCAAACACCATGGTGCAACCAATAGAAATGTGGCAGCAGTAGACCCATTAGTACAAGATGCAGCACCGGCTTTGGAGCAACGTTCCCGGCAACTTCGGCCCACTAGCAGCAACACGTTCAGCTGCATTTTTGAGGTTTGTTTTTGGAGAAAACGGGGTTGCAAACAGCAACCCGACGACAGCCCATAGCAAGCTTGAAGGAGTAACACGGAAGTGGGCTTCAAGTTTTTAGCATCAGCAGAGAAGGAGGGCAGAAGCACACAACCCTAGGACCGTCAGGGGGTTGATGCATGCTACTGTAGGCTTAGCTTTGGGGAGGAATGGAACAACACCTGGATTTTGGTTGAATTGCTCCCAGCTGCAATTTCTTTCTTGTTCTTTTTTTTTAAGCTTTCTTTAACGTTGCATTATAGAATTCTAGAGGTTTTTATTATCTTTAAGCTGGAACTGCGAACACTTGCATTTTTCCTTGAGAATAGATGTTGTTTTTCTGTTGATTGAAGTAGCACCCGTCACAGCTTATGGATTTTTATCATCTTTGCTTGCTTTAGAATCAGAGAATAGGAAAGAAGCTTTGATACGTTTTCAGAAAAATGGGAATAAGCCCACGGTTTTGATAGATCAATGAAAAATCTCATTTTCCTTCCATTTTATTTTAGTTTTCGTGCAAGCGCTTAACTTTCTCTCTTAGTCTTCATTGATTGAAAGCTTGGCTGAAGAAAGTGGAAAGCACATTGTGGCTCACGGTTTTGTTTTTGATTGAATAAGAAAAGCATTTTCTTCTTTCCGTTTAGTTAGGTGCGGCATTTCGTTTTCTTTTCCTTAAGTTTTTATTGAGTAAAGAAAGGCTTGGAACATTTTATAAGGTTCTGGAACATTACTTGGGTTAAAAAAAATGTGTGTGTTTTGTTTTCAAGAGAGCATTGGGAAATGTGATTCATGGTTCACGGTTTTGTTGACTGCAAATGGTGGGTCCAGTTAGGAGTTTCTTTCCTTTTACCTTGAAGAATAAAGTTGATTGAAGATGGATTAGGTGGTGCTTACTATGTGAACTCAAGCTACGGTTGTTGCTTATATTTCCTATGTTAATTCCTTGCTTCAATTCTCTTATGCAATACGTGTTAAATTATTTGTCACCATGTTAATTTCTTTACTGACTTATCTTGCATTTTTATTTTTATTAGAATTTTAGTCTTTATTTTAATGCTTTTAATTATGGTTGGTGTGTTTAATTTTCATTTTAATTTAATTCGTCCGCATTCATCACAAACTTTTCAAAACTCCCCCACTATGTGTTAGACCTGATTCTGAACCGCAGTTTGGTCCTTGAGAGACGACCTAGGGGTCACTCCCTAGCTATACTGCATTTCTTATTATGCAATCAAATTTGATTGGGCGACGACACCCATCAGGGGTTTACAATTTCATCTAATTCGCCCTCTCTTATGTACTCCTCTTGACTTATTAGTTTGATTAATTAATTGTCATGCAACTTTCTTAGCCTACCATTAACCCGATCCCTCGGTGGAAAGAGCCTAATATTAACTACTGGATTGCTATCCCTAGCCTCCCCTAGCAATTAATACAACATTATAGAGAAAAAGTTAAACGCAATTGATCGTCCTACCCCTATCCCTAGGTGGTATTGCAAAATACAGGAATTACTCACCAGTTCATGACATTACTGTACGTCCTCGTATCAATAAAGACAAACAACAGTTATCGAATGAGTTAAATGATAAAGGCATTAAGCACATATGAGAACCCAACAATTAACAATCAAACATCTGGAAACCATATAAATAGTCAACAGTTTCAATAAAAGAGAGTATCAAAAGATTACATTGTTTCCCCCAACAACAATATGGTTTAGTTCACCATTGACATGGTGAAACTAGATGAAAAATGGAAGAAGAATGGAAAAGCAAACCCTAGAAAAGATGAAAAGGAGCCTAAGCATCCAAGAGATCCTCTTTAGAGAGCAAAATTACGTCTGGCCGTTCTCCCCTGTCAAAAGAATGACTCTGAACTCGAAATAGGGGTATTTATAGGTGAGGAGCGCAACAGAAAATAGGCCTAAGCCCAGCGGACCACCGCAGCGGACCATCGCCAGGCGGAACAAGTGTGGCACCCGGCAGTTTCCCATAAACCTCCAAACCGCCCGGCAGTGTAAGCTGCCGCCCAGCGGTTTCCCTCAAAACCGCCCAACGCCAACGCCAGTGCCTACTCCTCGCCCTAGACCGCCCGGCAGTGTAAGTTGCCGCTGGGCGGTGCGTCGACTCTTCAAATCTTCAATTTTCTTCTCTTTTCTTGAGTCTACGACCTTGATCTTCAACTCCATTCTTCACTTTCTAAAAACTGCTACAAAACAATGCGAAACAAACATAATATCTCTAAAAACAGCTTTTGACTCTCTATAGACTCATTGATTGAGTTTTGCTTGATTCTAAGCTGATTCCAAGTAGTAAATGGCGTAATTTGGTCTAAATTGACATATGAAAATAACTGTTTTTCAACCTTCATCAGCGTGCACTAATGAGTCGATATTTTATTGATTTCACTTAGCTTATTGTACCGAATTTATTCAGGGAATTATGTTTATTTGTCCGGTATTTTCCCGTTTTTCCTAATGATGCTTAATTTGATCGAAAATTCTAATTTTAATTAATTTGAATTTTCTGAGCTAATTATTTGCATTATTATTTTCAGGAAAAATTTTGGACAAACAATTTGGAGCATTAGGATGAAGACAAATTAATTAAAGACTCTCCACTTGGACATTTCAAATTTAATTAAATTGTAACTTAGTAGTATAGAATGTTTTTAATTAAACTTTTGCACATTTGGGTCAATGTTGACAAATTTATGATGGGCCCAAATAGTAGGACACATGGCCTAGGGTTTTTCTTTTGGGTGGACCCCACTCATCCTTAAAAGATGACACATGGCCCTAGGGATGAGAACCCTACCATCCATCATTTTTCTACAACCAGCCGTGACATAAAAAGCAATTTTAGCTGCAGCCGTCATATTTTTTGGTGTGAAGTGTGTTGGAACGATTTTTTTTTTTAAAAAAAATGTTTCAACACCTTGATTTTGGGTGAATCCAGGGGCAGCAGCCGCCACTATTATGTTGGGAGTTTCTTTTTTTATGTTACGTTGTTACAATACATTGCTGATTAATGGAGAACTACTCGGTTACAATTTGGTAATTTACTAGCTGAGCATTTTTGCAGTAGATGTTTCTTTGCTTCCAGCTCACGTTCATGCTTATTTTAATTGGAAGAAGCAGCACAGCTTGCCTTCATTTTGTCTAGGAGTAGCTGTTACGTTTTTTTTATTCTGCAAGCATTTCGTTTATTGTCTTTGAAGCACACAGCTGACTGGAAACATCACAGTGTTTGTCAATTTAATTTCTTTTCTTTTTGAATGCTTGTTACGATGCTTTTAATGGTTGAATGGAGTAGCATGTTTTCATTGAAATATTATATTTGGAGAAAGCAGGTCATTTGGATTATTGGAGGCAAGAGACGAACGATGATGTCCAGCAAACAAAATGCGGTGATTTAATTTTTAATTAGAAAAGAAGTTCATTTCTTATCCTTGATTGAAGAAAGAAAGTGTTGGTTCATTTCTTTACGTCTCACGTTGCAAAAGTTCTTTTTATTTTATTTTATTTTATTCTTAGCCTAAAGTTGTTTTACTAAGTTATCATTTCAATATTTATCATTGCCACGCCTTTCTTTCATTTTAATACTGTTAACGTGTTTCAACTTTTATCATTCAGCTTTTCATTTTTTTTTATTTTTTTAGTAACTTTATTATGTCATTCACGTTTCATGTTTTTTTTTATTTGGTTGTAGTGCATTTTGTGTTTATCATTATGTTTTTTTTTATATATTTAATGTGCATTTAACTTTTTGGCTCGCGTTCGTATATTTTACCTATTGCAATGTTCGATCTATGGTTTTCATTTACTTTAATACTGTCTGTTTTGCTTGATTTGATAATTTAATTGCGATATTAACTTAGGTTAGTCGGGTTGGTCATTAGAGATATTACATTCTTTCCTTGAGATTTTAGCACTTTAATTGTCATACTACTGCTCTGATTCGGCTCAATATTTAATTTGTTGTCTGCCTGCGATTAGGTATACGCTTAGTTGCCTAATCGGTGTTTAATCTTCGCTTAGTTGATTAGACTGCATGGTGGATGACCGATTGGAATTGAGCATTGCATTCGCTTAGTTTGCATTTTTGAAGACCGAATTAGCCTTCGCTTAGTTGGGTGATTCGTGTTGGATTTGGATTAGAGTAGTGTGTACTTGTCGTTAATCTAGGATAGGAAGCATAGTAATTGAGTTAATGGCCAACTGTTTTTATTCAGTATTTGATTCTTTCTTTGCATTCCCTTTTACATTTCGTTTCGCATTGTTGTTTTCACATTACTGTTTGCATTCGTGTTTTGATTTAGTTCATCCGCATTCACCACAACATTTTCACAACCCCCCCCCCCACTTTGTGTTTGACCTGATTCTCGAACCACAGTTTAGTCCTTGAGAGACGACCTAGCAGTTACTTTCTAGTACTATACAACATTCCTAATATGCAATTAAATTTGTATGGGCCGCGACACCCATCATGCACATCCAAGACTCAACATTTAGTCATTTCAAATTTTAATTAAATTGTAATCTAGTTGTTTAAGAACTTTAGTTAAGCTTTTTGTGCATTGGGCCAATGTTGGCATATTTCATGATAGGCCCAAACTTTGAGGGACATGTGGCACCAAACCCTAGGTTTTCTTAGAGGTGGACCCCACCAATTTTAGGAGGTGGGATGGTTTTTGAGAGGAGAATGTCGAGACACTTAGTTAGGCTCTCATATTCTCACACTTTGTGTGTTGCTTAAGGTTTTTGGAATGACACTCTCATGGAGAGCCTTGGTGTGCAAGGTTTTGAACTCCACAATGAATCAATGATGCATTTTTCTTTCCCTCTTGCTTGAATCTTGTTTATCTTTGCTTGGTGAAGTAAATCCCTTNCTCATTTCCTTTCATTTCTTCTGGAAAGTTGAAAGCATGAGCTTGAAGGTTGTTTCTTTGCTTTTTCATGGTGGTTTCTTTGGTTGAATGAAAGCTTGTATTTTTGTTTTTCTTCTCATTTGCTGCAGTAATTTCGTATTTTCTTTGGTTTTCTTGGTTGAGTCATGAAAATGAGGTTTTTGTTGAGTTTAGTAGTGAAAAAGGCTTGAGTTGGTGCATGGGTGTTTGAGTTTTGAACCCTTTTTTTTTCTTGTATTTCGTTTATGATGTTTGGAAGCATATTTTGAGCTGGACATTGTGTTTCATGATGGGGGCTGGACGGTTTTGCAAAGGGGTTTAGGGATTCCATTTTGTTTTCATTAAAAATTTGAAGAGAAGAGAGTTAGAAGGTGGGTTAAAGGAGGTAGAGAAAACCTTGGGTTCTTGGAGCATGGTTTCGATAAGATGAAGGAAGAAAACCTAAATGATGTTGTTGGTAGAGAAAAAAACGAAAATGAGGTTGGAAAGGAGGAGAGAAGGTGCATTTAATTTTTTACCCGATTTGGACAAGCACAAAAGATGCTCATTTTCACTCAAAGTTTTTTTTTCCACTTTGGTCTTTGTCTTGATGAAAATTTTGCCAAGAATTACCATGAGGAATGGAGGTTTTTGGTGTTTATTTTCATTTGACTTTGCTTACATGACATCTTGGTTGGACCACCCAAAGTATCTTTCATTTACCCCTTGGTTTGAAGCACTTTTTGTAGCAACTTCTTTCTAGTCCACGCAATTTTGTGCTGGTGTATTGGAATCACGTTTTTGCTGCATGGAAAGGGAGGAAAACATGGTTTCATTGTGTTTTTAAGGCACATGCTTAATTCCTTGGAGAATGGTGCACATAGGACAAGAAGTAAACACATTTTGTAGCTTATTGAAGGTGGAATTTGAAGTTGGACTTGGTGAAACATAACTCACATTTTGGACTTTTAATTTATTTGTTAATTGCACCTTGGTTCACATAAATTACTAGAAGTAAAATAGGCTTGCTAATTTTCCTTGTTTTCACTTAGTT
>NW_014544155.1:133206-137732 GCF_000741045.1 Vigna radiata var. radiata | reverse complement strand
CTTCGTGTTCGACCTAATACTTGAACCATAGTTTGACCTAATACTTGAACCATAGTTTGGTCCTTGAGAGACGAGCTAGGAGTCACTTCCTAGCACTATACTGCATTCTCATATGCAATCAAATTTGTATGGGCTACGACACCCATCAAATTTTGGCGCCGCTGTCGGGGACCAACGGTTCAATTTTAGGTCTTTTGTTATGTTAGTGTGTGTTGTGTTTTTTCTTGTGTTGTGAGTGTGATGTTCTGTTTTGTGTGTTCGTCATTGTGTGTTGCATTTAGGTAGCTTTAGTTGCATATTTTCATTGCATTCTTCTTTTCCCCCTTCTTTCCCATGTCTACCTATTTTGGTTATGTGAGCAATGCTTATTCTACCTGTGTCTATGATTCTCCTTCTGCATCTCACTCTGATATTGCTTGTGATGTATACTCGGTTGATGTCTATGTTAAGAACAATATGGTTCCTCCTCCATCTCATAAGAGTGCTCATAAGGAGCCATTTCCACTTGATGAGGAGGATATTCGTTGTGTTTTCAACACTGGACTGATACATTTGCTGCCTAGGTTTCATGGTTTTGCAGGTGAATGCCCTCGTGGACATTTGGAGGAGTTCTACACATTATGCTCTTTAATGAAACCTCCAGATGTCCCGAATGAAGTCATGTTCTTAAGGGCATTTCTGCATTCATTACAAGAAGCAGCAAGGGATTGGCTGTATTGTCTTCCTCCAGGATCCATCACTTCTTGGGAAGATCTTAAGCTTACGTTCTTGGATGAATTCTTCCCTGCTCAGTATGGTCACAACAACGATCCTGGATGGAATGACCCTAGCTTGGGATGGTATGATGCTCCACAACAATATGAACCATTTTTGAATTCTTGTATACCTTCTCCACTTGTTCAGGAACCTCAACAACTGCAGTTTCATGAGCCTGCCCATTCTTTATCAGCTGTTGGTAGGAAATTGGAAAGATAACTTGATTCTCTTGAGAGTTTGGTGACCCAGCTGGCATCCAACCAGAGACTAGCACCTCCATCTACATTTGTTGCACGACTGTGTACTATATGTCCTTCTAGTGACCACTATACAGATGCATGTCCTTCTTTGGAGCACCTTGTTTCTCATGATGAGCCTCAAGCTTATGCTACCAACATCTACAATAACAGGCAGCCACAACAGAAAAATCAGAGGCAACAACAACAGCAAAAGGCACCTGTCAAATCTTCTACTTCTTCTAAGCCTACATTGAATGAGTTGTGGGGGTAGATGGCCGCGCAGTGCACCGAGGAACAATCTCAATTTTTAGAGGGATCACCATTCCAGACTGTTCAGCTTCCAGGTGACGTCAATGCCATTCACATAGGAGATGGGGAGTACAGTCACGAGCTTACTATTGCGCCATCTACTGTCCCACCCTCCTATCTCCCCACTCTTGCACCTGAGGATGTAGTTGTTCATTCTGCTGTTATTGGTGAGATGAATCATGAATCAGCACAGGTTTTCTCTAAACTTGAAATTCCACTTGCTTTGCCTAAGCTGTTTATGAATTCAAATGTTCTTGATTCTGTTGCAGATTCACATGTTAGTGTTGATTTTGACATAGAAACTGTGAAAACTGAAGATGTTCTAGACTTAGGATTAAATTTTGATCTTTCACAGTTTTTTGAAAATTTTAAATGTAGTTGTGAAGCTAGTTCTTGCTCTATTTGTGTTGAAATCAATTATGTGATACAACCAGCTTCCAACTTTATGATGGGTGATACTAATTGTGAATCTGATAAAAATGTTGAGGAACGGGCATATATAAGTAGTAACTTTGAGATAGGTAGACCACTTTCACCTTCCACCACTCTACCGAGTTTCAGGGAAGTGGAGGTAAACATACCTATGATTGATTCTCTTGTTGATGATTATGCTAGTGATAGGTATATTGATGTTTGTACTGTTGATGAGCATGCTTTTAATTCTCCCTCTTTGCATGACGAGAACTACTTTTTGCTATCACATATGAATGTTTATTCTCCATGCACTGAACATGAATCTGATTCTGTTGTTGATGCTGCTTCTAAATTTGAACTTGATTCATGTTCTAAGGGTATATCTAAGGGTCAACCTTTTACACTGAGATTGGGTGTTATACCTCTGCATGTTATTTCTGTAGAACCTCAATGCACTAACCATGTTGCAGGAGGTACACATGAGTTTGATCAACAAACACCCATGGTGAAAGACAAGAGTGTTAGTGTACACAAAAGCTTGAATATCAATGGGCACCAGCTGAACCCACTCATCAACAATCACTGCTTCTTAGATCCAGCTGTGGAGGACATCTCCCTGCTTGATCAAATCTAGAGACTGAAGCAATTCCTCTCAAGACTTCCTTGTTGGATCCGGTGGTGGAAGAGATCTCCCTGAAAGTCCAAAATTGGCAACTGCCATCATGATCAGGGGAGTTTTCCTATTCCCTTCTCCTCCTTTCCCGTTTTTATTACACTTGTCCATGATCTGTTGACTGTTTTGATTTCTGATCTGATGCTTGTGACACACTGAGGACATTGTGTAGTTTAAGTGTGGTCTATTGGGGGAGATTCTAATTTTTCTTTGATTAGTTTATGTTTTCTGCGTTAAATTTTTTTTTAGGTAGTTTTTGTTTTGTCTTGTGTACAATTTTTCATGTTTCTCTTCATTTCTAGACTTTGTTTAGGTTGTAGATGTGTCTTTCACTTCATTGATACTTTGATTTGCTTGAAATCCTTGCTTTTCTTTGCTTGGAAAGATGATTATGATGTTTGAGAGGTTGACTTGATTGTGAAAATTACCCTGTGTGAGAGTTTGAGCCACTTGATATTCTTTCTTGTGTGTGATATGTCTCTTGATTGCTTGTACATATGCCTTGACTTGACTCTTTTTTATAATTCTTGATTGATATGCATGTTTGGAAGTGATAAAGGCAGTTTTGTTGTTGAGCCTCTCTAGCCAAATGATCCTACCTTGTTGTGATCCTTTGATAACCCCTTTGAGCCTTTACTTTCCCCATTTCTTTGTTTTGAAGCTCATACACTAGCCCTAAGTGAAAAACCATGTTTACTTTAACCTTAGGGAATTTTGGAGCTTTGGAATTGTTTTGGGAATAAGTGTGGTTTCCTTGGGAATTCTGATGAATTGGTTAGTTGGTTCCTCTTCTTGTTTGTTTTTGTATATATGTGGGCATCCTGTCTCTTACAGTTTTGTTCAGGAAAAAAAACAGAAAAAAGAAAGAAAGAAAGAGACAGGATAAAAAAAAAACAAAAAAAAAAACAGTGAAAAATGAAAAAAAAAATTGAATAATGGAGTCAAGAAGAGGATTGAATTAGAGGTTTTGGGTGTGTTTGAATGTGTTTACACTTGTTCCCCATTGCTCCTCTATTTCTTTTTGTTTGTAGCTTCTCATCCATATTATATCCTCCCTTGTCCTTGGCCCCATTACATCCATAAAGACCTTTTGATTTGAACATGCATATGTCTTTGAGTGTTGATATTAGAGGCTTGCCAAGTTTATTTGTGTTCGCTTTCTTGAGTGCATTGAGTTGACATAGCTTACCTTAAACACTTGAGAGAAACAGTGATAGTGCATCTGTGAGGTAGTGTCGCTTTTAATTCACCTCTTGAGCTGATTGATCATTTTTCCATGTCTTGAATTGCTTGAATGACATCATGAGTATCTGCTTTCTCTGATTCTGTGTGGATATTGTTTACTTCTTATCTTTGTCCAGATTTCTTGAATTGTGTCACTCTATTTCTTACCTTATGAGTCTTTGTTTTCTGTGTGCTGAGGTTGTGTCAATTTCCTGATGTCTACGGAACTGTTCCCTGTTTTGCGTCTTGATTTTGCCCAGGAGTGCAAAAGACTAAGTGTGGTCTATTTTGATGAGTCGTTATTTCTTGACTATATTTGGTTTATTGCACTTAAATAAATCAGGGAATTGTGTGTAATTGCCCGTTATTTCCCCGTTTGTCCTAATTCTGCTTAATTTGGTCGGAAATTCGTAGTTTCACTAATTTGAATTTTCTGAGCTAATTAATTGCTTTTTTAATTATAGGAAAAATATTGGAGACATATTTTGGAGCATTAGGAGGTGGCGTGGACATTCAAGTTCAACATTTAGTCATTTCAAATTTTAATTAAGTTGTAATCTAGTTGTTTAAGAACTTTAGTTAAGCTTTTTGTGCATTGGGCCAATGTTGGCATATTTCATGATGGGCCCAAACTTTGAGGGACATGTGGCACTAAACCCTAGGGTTTCTTAGAGGTGGACCCCACCAATTTTAGGAGGTGGGACGGTTTTTGAGAGGAGAATGCCAAGACACTTAGCTAGGCTCTCATATTCTCACACTTTGCATGTTGCTTAGAGTTTTTGGAATGACACTCTCATGGAGAGCCTTGGTGTGCACGGTTTTGAACTCCACAATGAATCAATGATGCATTTTTCTTTCCCTCTTGCTTGAATCTTGTTTATCTTTGCTTGGTGAAGTAAATCCCTTACTCA
>NW_014544155.1:94549-131336 GCF_000741045.1 Vigna radiata var. radiata | reverse complement strand
CTTCGTGTTCGACCTAATACTTGAACCATAGTTTGGTCCTTGAGAGACGACCTAGGAGTCACTTTCCTAGCATTAGATCATCCACTTGGATGTGAGCAAAGGGAGATGAGGCTTCCCTAGTGATGACTTGGGCCCAAGCCCACCGAATAAAATCTACCCAAAACAAGAATAAGGGCAAACAAGACATTTCCACATTGAGAGGGGTGAGCTTAAAACACCAGGAGGTGCATCATGAAGCTTTCCCAAAGTCATAAAAGTTGCAGCGTGCTTTTAACATTGTAAATATGCTGCACATGCACTCTTCTAGAAGTCAGCACATGTTTCTTATGCTAGGCCACGTGGATGCTGATCCACCTTTCTCAGCAGCCATCCACACCTTCCATAGCTTCAGAGTTGCACTATAAATTGTATCTTGCTGCATTTGTAAAAACACTTTGGATATATTTGAGAAATATTTTCTTCTGTTGTTGATGGCTGTCCACACTGTCTTTGCCTCATATGTGTTACTGTTATGTTAATTTTTTGGTTGATTTTTTCTGTTTTAAAGTGAATGCTTGCTTCGTTCATAGTTCAATAGCTTCTAGTGTCATCATTTTAATCAGTGCCTTGTCTTGTTTGAAGTCTCATCCTATCGTTTAATCATTTTCCAGTCGTGTTGAGTCATGTGCAACGTTGTTACTGTTTTAAAATTGTCAATCAATTTTTTACTCTGTTTCAGCGTGAATATTTTTTATTTTAATTCTGTTGAGCATTAGCTAATTCTGTTTTTAACATGTTTTTTTTTTTTGCTGGTTTTTACTGGTGCACGTTACTGTATCCAGATTTAATGGTTTAACACCGTATTCCAAATCTGTTTGATGATGCTACAAGTATCTAAAGATATTACAACATCTATTCATCACAGATTTGCTATTTGAGTAGTTGAATTACTCAAAATCTGGATTAAGAATGTGTTACTGTTATTGTTATAACCTATAGCTTGGCACCGTGCTAATTGTCCTTGGTTGTGTCATAGGATCTCTAAAATCCACTAGCTTGATTTTCTCAAGCTAGATCTTGAGTTAGGATTCATTATTTTACCAAATTGCTGGTCTGAAAACTTTGCATCCACCAAAACTTACTGTACCGTGCTGCATTTTATTGATTTCTGCATAATTTGGAAACTCAAGTGGTGAAATTGTGCATCTGCTGTTTTCTGTGCATTGAACACATTTGGACAACTTTATTTGACCATTTAAAATGTGTCTACACTGTTTTTCTCGTCATTCTTCCAACAATGCACAAAATCATCATGCCACTTCCCAATTTTGAGTAAATTTCTCAACTAGTGCAGTCATAATCTAAATTCAATTGTGTTTCCATTGTTTTCTTGATTGAACACTCATATAAAGTGAATTCAAATGTGTCTTCACTGTTCATATGGTCAAATATGCACTTATTCATAGAAAAACCAATTAAACCACTAGATATTGACCAATTTTGGAAGTGTAGTAGTGGAATTATGTTGTGATTAATTTCTTGGCTGCATAAATGATTGTACATGATCCTTTTCATCATATAAACTTGCTGGAAATCATAAAACATAGAATATTACAGTAGCCTTGCTGTTTTCAAAATTTCCAACCCTCAAAAATAGTGCATACAGCTTTGATATGCAGTTTAACTTGAGTTGAGTCTTGATTTGAGTGTTTGGGATTGGCAAGAGTTGGGATCATTTTCTATACTCATTTACTGTCATTGAACCTTGCAAACCAATATTAAAAAGCTAATCATCCCTGCAATCCCGATTGAACCCGTGACAACAAAGGCAGAAAACTCAAATTCTGTTTTTCTTTAAGTCATTTCATCAAACAGTTTGCCAAATTTTGTGAAATCATCATCATTTCGTTAAACTGCAGCATGTTTTGCTTTTCTTGCTTTCTGAATCTAATCTAGAGCCTTTCTTAAGCTCCTTTTGAGTGCCACCTTTCTTTGGAGACCTTTAATTGCTTGCTTTCATTTGTTTGAACATTCTGCACATAAACTGTTTGATGAAAGTCCAGTTGCGCAATCTGGTTTAACAATTTCTGGCAGCAGCAGGGTGATTAATCTGGTTTCATAATTGATCTTGGTTGGTCTGTGGTTGAGTATATTTGGTGCAGATCATGGTACAACCCTTCTTCTATCTTGGTAGCATTCTAGAAGGTAGCTTGGAGATTGGAAAGATCCTTGAGGAAGCTGAAATTCTGGCAGCAGAGCTGCTTAAAAACTGCATAATTCTGGTGCAGCTGAACCAGTTGTGACAGCAGCAGAATTTCACCTTGCAGTTGTGAGCTTTGTGAGAGATCATTTGCAACATCAATTTTTCCTTGAGAGAATCCAAAGCTGCCACATTCAATTCCCTTTCTTTTTGCTTCACAAATTGTTTTTGTTACATCATTTCAATTTCTTGTAATTGGCCATTAAAACAAGTGATTGGAAAAAACTCACAAGTGTTCTTCCATCATTTGTCAACTTTTGCTCTTAATTTCTCATTAAAATTGATAGACAGTGAGTGTGTCTTGGATCCAAAGTCCAAGCCTCAGCTAAGAGACCTCACTTCTTTCAATTTTTCAATGTTTTTGGAAAAATCTTAAAGTTCAGTTTTCTCTTCATGATTGATTGTTTCTAGACTCTTTTTGAATTTAAAAAGTGATTTTGATCTAAAGATTTTAGTAAGTGGCTAGAAGCATATTTGGCAAGGCAAGGCTTGGTACTTAAGCAACCCTAGTGGTTCACCTCCCTTACCTGGAATATTGCTTTCAAGTGAAATCTTTAGTCTTTATTTCAAGAAAACATTTAAGTTCATCACAATGTTTAGAATACATTCTTCTAGAATCAACAATTCTCATGAAAAACAATTCACCCTCCAAACTCTAATTCACAAACTCAATGAGATGGAAAGAAAAATAAGTGAAGAAAAAGTGCACAATGAGCTAGATAATGTCAAGATTCACAATGAGTTGAAAATGCTAAAGAGTGAACAAGCTAGAAATAAGGAGAGGTCTAGGAAAAATCACACTATAGACTTTCAAAGTAAAAGAGAATTCATAGATAAACTCCAAAAGTTACAACAAAACTCTATGACTGTGGAAGAATATAGGCAAAAGATAGAGCTATACAAAATGAGGGTAGGAATTGTTGAGAGGTAAGAGATTACCTTAGCCAGATTTTTGAATGGGTTAAATTTTGACATAAGGCATAAGGTTGAGTTACTACCTTATAAAGATTTGAATGATTTTGTCCAAATGTGTATTAAGGTAGAACAACAATCTTCCAAAAGAGAACAAGAGAGAATAGATCTAGAAAGAAAGAGAAGAGAAGAGGAAGAAAGAGAGAGAAAAGAAGAAGAAAGAAGAGAGCAAGAAAGAAGAGAAGAAGAAGAAAGAGAGAGAAAAGAAGAAGAAAGAAGAGAGCAAGANAAGAGAGCAAGAAAGAAGAGAAGAAGAAGAAAGAGAGAGAAAAGAAGAAGAAAGAAGAGAGCAAGAAAGAAGAGAAGAAGAAGAAAGAGAGAGAAGAGAAAAAGAGAAAAGAGAGCAAGATAGCAGAGAAGAAGAAGAAATAGAAGAGAGAAGCAAGGAAGAAGAGCCAATAAAGCAAGAAGAAGAACAAGAACTAGGAAAAGAGCAAGCACCACCTCCTCCTACACTCCTCATAGAACCAAGACTTTTAAGGGGAGGTTTTCCATCCTTTAACTTTTCTTCTTCTATCTTTGAATTTTTCCATTTTAATTTTAATTTGTCTTTCAAAGAAATTNCCATACCATATTTTCAAAATTTAGAATTTTCAACACATGGCAATTCACAACTTGAGTAATGGTTACCTCTTTGGTTACCAATAACTCAAGACAAAAATAAATTTTTGAAAGAAGTAAGGCTTCATAAAACTATAAAACTTGAACAATTTAACACTAGGAAGCCTTGTTCTAAACATACTTTTTCATGCATCTTGTTGGGTCAATTGAAATTAATCAATTGAAATTAATCTTGTTGATGCTTATTGCAGATTCACATTTGACCCTGGAGGAACTTGTATAGAACCAACAAAAATAAGTCCTCAAAATAAAGACGACCCACCAGATTTGAGGACAAATCCTTTCCAAGAGGGAGGGGATGATGACTTGGGCCCAAGCCCACCAAATAAAATCTACCCAAAACAAGAATAAGGGCAAACAAGACATTTCCACATTGAGAGGAGTGAGCTTAACACACCAGGAGGTGCATCATGAAGCTTTCCCAAAGTCAGAAAAGTTGCAGCGTGCTTTTCACATTGTAAATACGCTGCACATGCACTCTTCTAGAAGTCAGCACATGTTTCTTATGCTAGGCCACGTGGATGCTGATCCACCTTTCTCGGCAGCCATCCACACCTTCCATAGCTTCATAGTTGCACTATAAATTGTATCTTGCTGCATTTGTAAAAACACTTTGGATATATTTGAGAAATATTTTCTTCTACTGTTGATGGCTATCCAGCACGGGAAACTCTCTGCCAAAGTCACTCTCATTGCCTTTCCAAATCTCCATCTAGCTTTCTTCCTCTAGAAGACTGTCGGAGCTAGTACCATTCACCAAAGGCTCACCTCCGTCCATTAACCATCACCAATTCAAGCTCATTTCGTCAACTACTTCAACATTTCCTGCGGTATCCGCTGCTGCTTCTCCATGGTTCCTGTTTTCATCTTCTGTTGAACCCATTCAACATCTGGAGCACTGCATCACCTGGAGCAGACATTGGAGGAGACAGATGCAGCTGCCCCTAGTTCTTAGGATCCTTCTTAGTTGTCTTTGTTATTTTGAGATACTCTTATGTATATAAAGTTTTAAATTTATGGTCTATTTTGGATGACTGTAAAATTATAACTCTATTTACATCTTTAAACTGCTTTATCACATTATAATGTTATCATTCAAGAATATATATTAGCATATAATTTTTGGGATGTTACATTATGAAACTGCATTCTCATATGCAATCAAATTTGTGTGGGTTGTGACACCCATCAGCAAGTATAAATGCTTTGTGAAAGGGGGAGAATAATTTGTCTCATACTTTATCTGCTTGATATTTTGTTGTATATTCAGAGTAATTGAACTGTATTAAATCATTTGTTATATGATATTACTTTGTCATGTGTTGAATTGTACAAACATGGTTGAGTTATTAATCATGGTTGTGCATCATCAAAAAGGGGGAGATAGTTGAGATTATTGACAACACAAACTCTATATCAATCTAGTTTATTTATGATGACAACACAATGCTGAATAACAGTACACATGTTGTTGTATTACATGTTCTTATTATGAACTGATTGTCATATCTGCTGAACATGTTTTGATGTACTATGATGTATGTTCCTCATGTTGATTGTGTGATATATTTGTGGAACATGCTTGTATGATTATGTGCAATATGAACTGCTTTATCAAAAATATTTTACTGCACATTTTTTGGAAGAGAAAAATCATAAGCACGTTTATGAACTTATAATTGTGTGACAAAGTTCTAGTCCATTCGAATACATCTATAATGGATTTGACTATTCTGAAACCTTTGTACAGATTTTGAGAGTCAGTGCTCTGTGATCTTTTGTTTTGAAAAGAATTTCAAAATGTTTTAACATGTGTCCGTTGACTTTGTCCAGTGTACATTCGACTGTATCTTTGATCTGTTTTGGGATTCTGTTATGCTTACACGCTCGAACGACTATATTTTTGAAAGTTATTTAAGCATTGATGACTTGGTTAACTGTAATGAATGTGTGTTGATTTTTGTTGACTGAGAGCCTCTATGTTGATTGTTTGTTATAACTGTAATAATACAGTTGACTGAATTAGTAGGCTATTCGACTGAGAAACAATCTGACTGACAGAAAACTATAAATTGGCTGAACACGATTTGTTCAGGGACTTTTGATACTCTTACATTTTCATTTCTTGTTTCAGATTGAATTCTCTATGTTAACAGCTCCAAGAATTCTCCAAGAAGACGATGGTGATCTATCTTGAGAGAGATTCAAAGGGAGAAGGCTTATGCGCTGACTGTGTGATCATTATCTGCATAAAGAAAGTGCTTCTTGATTGATCATTGAAGGCTTGGCATCCTGTGTAGACTGCTGCGTTGATTGAAGGCTTGGCATCCTCTGAAGAGTTCTAGAATTGACCTATTGTGATACAGGGCTTACACGTTAAGGATTGTTCGACGTGGGTTCAAATTGCAGAAGAGGGGATTCTTGCTGCAAGTCTAGTTTTGGTTATTGCAGCTATATTTTGGTTTTGGGTTAGAGAGGAGATTTATATTTTTGACGTGATGTCTTCTATAAATTCCTTGTAAAAACCGCAACCATTATAGTGCATTTGCTTCCTGGGTTGGAAGGACACTGGATGTAGGCATTATTGGCCGAACCAGTATAAAAACCAGTGTTTGATTTTCTCTATCTCTGCACTCTTTATTTCAGTCGACTATATCTGTTACGCAGTCAACTACGTTTTTCTGCTACATAGAAATTTTCATTACTTGCATTCCAAGAAAGATAAAAAAGCTTTATACTTTTGTTTAAAGACTGCGAAAAGATTTTGTGTTTGAACCAACACTAATTCACCCCCCCTCTTGGTGTAAAACGAAGCCTACCTGTTTCCTAACAACTTACATGCTTATGTGCAATGTGAAATGCTTTATTACATATTCTTTACTGCATATTTTTCAAAGAGAAAAATCACAAGCAATTTCGTGAACTTATAACTGTGTGACAAAGTTATAGTACACTCGACTACATTGCTAATGGATTTGACTATGATTAAACCTTTGTAAAGATTTTGAGAATCAATGCTAAGTGATGTTTTGAGTTGAAAATAATTTCAAAGTGTTTTTTACTTGAGTCAGTTTGTTCTGTGTACATTTGACTGTATCTTTGATCTGTTTTGAAATTTTGTTAATGCTTTGCACTCCAACGGCTATATTTTTAAAAGTTAGTTAAGCATTGATGAATTGGTCAACTGTATTGAATGTGTTTTGTTTTGTGTTGACTGAGAGCCACTATTTTGACTGCCTATTATAACTATAATAATACAGTCGACTGAATTAGTAGCTTATTCGACTAAGAAACAATCTGACTGACAGAAAACTATAAATTGGCTGAACAGAATTGTTCAGAGACTTTTGATGATCGTTCTTGTTTCAGATTGAATTCTTTGTGTTAACAGCTCCAAGAATTCTCCAACAAGACGGTGATGATCTTTCTTGAGATAGATTCAAAGGGAGAGAGCTTGTGCACTCACTGCTTGATCATATTCTGCACAAAGAAGGTGCTTCTGAGTTGATCTTTGACGGCCTGACATCCTGTGAAGACTGTTGCGTTTTGTGAAGGCTTGGCATCCTGCGAAGACTGCTGGAATTGGACCTGTTGTAATACAAGGGTTTCACGTTGAGGATTGTTCGACGTGGTTCAGATTACAGAAGAGGGGATTCTTGCTGCAAGTCTAGTTTTGGGTTATTGCAGCTATATTTTGGTTTTAGGTTAGAGAGGAGATTTATATTTTTGACGTAAAAACCACAACCATTATAGTGCATTTGCTTCCTTGGTTGGAAGGACACTGGATGTAGGCATTGTTGGCCGAACCAGTATAAAAACCAGTGTTTGATTTTCTCTATTTATGCACTCTTTAATTCCAGTCGACTTTATCTGTTACGTAGTCAACTATGTTTTTCCGCTGCATATAAATTTTCATTACTTGCATTTCAAGAAAGTTCAAAAAGGTTTATACTTTTGATAAAAGATTACGAAAAGATTTTGTTTTTGAAACTTCACCAACTCACCACCCTTTTGGTGTAAAAACGAAGCCTACCTGTTTTCCAACAATTGGCACCAGAGCTGGTTTTCATAAGATATTTGAAAATTTAGTTGACTCTGGTTTTATCTCATTCGTCTATAAAACCTGGGGATGGCTTCCTGTTTTCAAACTTTTGGTGAAGGTGCTTCAACAAACAGACCACCTCTGTTTGCTAGTGAAAATTATCCTTTTTGGAAAATAAGAATGCAAATCTTTCTTGAATCGCAAGATAAAGGAATTTTAGATGTCACCTTGACTGGTCCATTTGTGCCTATCAAAACTGTTGATGAATAAACTGTTTTAAAACCTTTTACTGAGTGGACTACTGATGAAAATAGAAAAGCTCACTATGATGTTAAAGCTAGAAATATAATTGCCTCTGCACTGACAATTGATGAATTTTTTAGGATATCTGAATGCAAATCTGCAAAGGAAATGTGGGATGTCTTAGAGGTAACTCATGAAGGCACGGATGAAGTCAAGAGAGCTAGAAAGAACTCTCTGATACAAGAGTGTGAATTGTTTAGAATGAAGGCTGGAGAAAACATCTATGATGTTCAGAAACGATTCACTCATATTGTAAATCATCTAATGGCTCTTGGAAAAGTGTTTGATAAGGAAGAGATCAACATCAAGATTTTGAAAAGTCTAAACAGGTGTTGGCAACCAAAAGTCACAGCAATCTCCAAATCCAAAGATCTTAGAACTATGAACATGGCTACCTTGTTTGGCAAGCTACAAGAACATGAGTTGGAACTTGGTAGATTAAAGGATGAAGAGGAGATTGAAGAGAAGTCCATTGCTTTGAAAGCTTCAAGCAAGAACAACACAGAAACAGACATGGATGAAAAAGAATTGATGACCTTGATGGTAAGAAAGTTTAGTCAACTTATGCAAAATGATAGTCAATTGTCTAACGATGCAGGTCAAAGCAAAAAGAAGAGCTTTAGTACAAATGTTGTCCAGTGCTATGAATGTGGTAAGGAAGGTCACATCAAGCCTGATTGTCTTGACTTACATCCGAAGCAAAAAGGAAAGAAAAGATTTCCTCAAGGCAGAAATATGAAAAGAAAAGGAGCATACATTGCTTGAGAGAACTCAAATTCTGAAAGCTCAAGTGATGAAGATGCTGATCAAGAGAAGGAATCAAATATTTGCTACATGACAGGATTAACATGAGACGACTATGAGAGTGATGCAGATATATCAAAGGAACCAATGGAAGTCAAGTATGATCTGCTACAAGATGCTCTCAAAGAGCTACATGTTGAAGCTATGCGATTGAAATATAAGGTAAATTGATTGAGCTCTGAAAGAAGAGACTTTGAGAATAGAATTAACAACCTTATTGCAGAAAATGAGAAATTGGTAAAAGAACTAAATGAAGCTTTGTTATCTGCTAAGAATGTTGAAATTAAAACTGTTACAGTTGAAAAAGCATGTGAAAATTGTCCTAATCATATTGACAAAATAAGTTACTTGACTAGCACGCTAGCTAAGTTTATAGAAGGTAGAGACAATTTAGATGCTATTTTAAAATCTTCAGGCAGAGTTATTAAAAAACAAGGAATTGGTTACAAAGCTAAATCTAACATCTTCATTCTTGTTTCAGATTCAATTCTCTGTGTTAACAACTCCAAGAATTCTCCAAGAAGACGGTGGTGATCTTTCTTGAGAGAGATTCAAAGAGAGAGAGCTTGTGCACTCACTGCTTGATCATATTCTGCACAAAGAAGGTGTTTCTGAGTTGATCTTTGAAGGCTTGGAATCCTGTGAAGACTGTTGCGTTTTCTGAAGGTTTGGCATCCTGTGAAGATTGCTGGAATTGGACCTGTTGTGATACAGGGGTTTCACGTTGAGGATTGTTCGACGTGGTTCAGATTGCAGAAGAGGGGATTCTTGCTGCATGTCTAGTTTTGGGTTATTGCAGCTATATTTTGGTTTTGGGTTAGAGAGGAGATTTATATATTTGACGTGAGGTCTTCTATAGATTCCTTGTTGTAAAAACCGCAATCATTATAGTTCATTTGCTCCCTGGGTTGGAAGGACACTAGATGTAGGCATTGTTGGCCGAACTAGTATAAAAACCAGTGTTTGATTTTCTATATTCTTGCATCTTTAATTCCAGTCGACTTTATCTGTTACGCAGTCATCTACGTTTTTTCACTGCATATAAATTTTCATTACTTGCATTTCAAGAAAGTTAAAAAAGGTTTATACTTTTGATAAAAGATTGTGAAAAGATTTTGTTTTTGAAACTTCACCAATTCACCCCCCCCCCCTCTTGGTGTAACAATGAAGCCTACCTGTTTTCCAACACCTTTTTCTTCAAGCTTAGCCAAAATGTTGACCCCTTGGTCAACACACCCATTTTGGACATCCAAGCATAGTCAACTTTGGGCCTTGACCCTTTGTTGACTTGTTTGGTCAAAATCCTATTCTACTTGGCCGAAAATACAAGGCCCAATTGAAATTTTACACTCCTAGGCCCATAATACCAAGCCCAAATAAAATCTAGACTACTTGGCCCAAAATACAAGGCCCAAAATTATTCTTATTCTACTAAATCTTCATGATGACTTAAGATGTCCTAAGAGAAAGAGTTTAGGCCTATCTTCCATAGGGGTATGCCATCACAAGGGCTTACTCATTTTGTCCAGATGAAAGGAGATTGCTATCTAAATTTGGTAAAGGTTTTCTACTCAAACCTCAGGGTTCTAAATGGCATCATTCACTCAAGGGTAAAAGGTATGAACATTACTATTGACGATAATGTTTGGTCGTATGTTGCTGGACTGAAAGCTGAATGTTTGGATTCTCATATCCGTGATTCTATTTCAAACAGATGGCTAATAAAGAGAGGTATATATATAAACTACTTAAGATATTCACCAAGGAGGAGATATATATGCTTATGTCCTAACTTGACTACTGCTGCCTAGAAGATTTGTCGAGGACAAAATGTCAACAGAAGATGTATTTCTGTTGAATGCTATCAAGACTAGAATCCCAACCATATGATTGTTGCAGGTGATAAATATGCACAGAAATTGCCATATGGAGTATTTATCAGCCAGGTGCTGATACTCCAAGGAGTATATGTATCTAAAGAAGACAGAGTTCTGTTTTCTAAGTCACAAGAAATTGGTATACTAAGTCTGTTTTCTATTGGGCTGGAAAGGATTGTGAATGGATGGTTCTTCAGAGATGAGCAAATTGTTGGAAGTACATTTACTCTTATGATAACGGTTCAAAAACCGTTATTTTTATACTTAATTTTTATAACAAAAACACCCTTAATGACTTAGAAACTTGCATTGACTCATGTTTTTGCTTTAGTTTTGTGAATAAGAGGGTTGAGGTTATACTTGATGATTTTATCATTAAATTCACTTGATTTTTTAGGTTTTTGGAATGATTTGAAAGAAGTGTTGAAATATCAAGGAGTTGTAGTGCAGAAAAGTCAACCGGAATGAAGAAAAGTCAACTATAGTCAACCAGAAAAGTCAACCAGTCAACGAGAATGCTGAAAAGTCAACCAGAGTGCAGTTTGGTACCGTAGGTAGCGCTGAGCACCACCGTTGAGTGCCAATTTTCACTGTTTTGCGCCTGAGCGCCACCCTTGAGCGCTGGTTGAGTGCCGCACTTACCGTTGAGCGGTACTGTAGCACTGAACGCCATTTTCGTGGATTTGGGCCAATTTTTCTGTTATTTTTATGATATGTTTTGGGCCTAGACCCGTCTTCTGTTATTTTTCTGGTTTATTTAAAGACCTAGACACCCTAGAGAATGTATCTTTTGATGGCTTAAGCATAGAAACACATTTTTCACTCCTTTGGTAGCAGATTTGGGGATGCGGGAGCTAACCTCTTCTCTTTCTAGGGTTTCTATCTCTTTCATTCCATTGTACACCTAGTTTCTTCATGACGATGGAGAACTAATCTCATTTTTTATTGGGGATCCTTTGAGATTGAGGATCCTTAGAGTTGGTGACAAGAAAATTGTTGAGACTTTGTTGATGTCATGAAGGAAGGAGGAATACCAACATCAAAAATACGGATTGGGCTTAATTAGGTCAAGCTAGTGACGTTAAATAAGCACTTGCTGGGAGGCAACCCATTTTCTAACTTTTTCTTTTTAATTGATTATTTGTGTGATTTGGATTTGATTTTTTTTTTGTTTGAGTTTTTTAAGGTTAAATGCTGCTTCTAATGGCAGTGATGATAGCATCTACTGATGGATGCTTCTACAACATCTACTAATGGATGTTGCTATGAAAGAGGACAATGAATAGACATCCACTGATGGATGTCACTAACAACATTTACTGATGAATGCTACTGGGATAGCATCTACTGAGGGATGTTAGAAAGTTTAAGTATCTACTGAAGGATACAGGAAGGTACATCTACTGATGGGTGTTGGGTGCTAGAAAGTGTTTGTGTCAGGCTCGTGATGTTAAACAAGCGCTACCTGGGAGGCAACTCAATTGATTGATTTATTTTTGTTTCTTGTTTTAATTCTGTTCTAGTTGCATTTAGGGGTTTGATTGTTAAATGCATAAGTGGAGTGAGTAGAAATTGCATGAAATTCGAAATTTGAGAGTTGAATTTGAGTGGCATTGGATCATGAACGCTAAGGGCGAGTTAGGAAGAAGGAGGGTGAGTATCGTGCATACCGTTCAACGACAATTAGCGTTAGGCGCTGGCATTGCAGATTGGTTTTTGTGCTTCCATTCGACCCTCACTCATTTTAGCCACTCCAAAGCTCTCTCCAAAAGACTCTCTCCACTTTTCCCTTCACCCCTCTTCACAAAAACACTTCCTCCACCATTTTAGCATCACTTTTTCATCCAATCTGGGGTTTTGTCAGAGCACAACTATTTGGGTTTGATTCCTCCATATTCCGTGGAAGAAGTTTTGTGTTCTACTAACGTTTAATGAGATTTCTTGTGGTTTTGTGAATTGTACTTAATGCAGGGATGACCTCCTCATCAGGAAAGAGGATCAAGACTGTGGGGAACAAGAGGAAGGAATCAGAGTTGGAGCAGTTGAAGCTCCAGCTATGGAAGGAGATGAGGAGGACTCTAATGATAGCATGGGCTGAGGAGATGAGATAGCATCTATCGATGGATGCTATCTGCACTATAACATGATTTTTCTATCTTTTGCATTTTGAAACTTATTTGCTTTTGTTAGTAGTTTAGGGTTTTGATGTACTTGGTTGGGAAGCTTATCTGATGTAGTGGTTTGATATTGATTTTGCATGATGGGTATTGCTCGATGATGCTTGGATATTGATTGATGTTGAGATTGCACAATATGCTGATATACATGTGGAGTGTTCACAAGCTATGTGAACAGATGCATGATGTTGTGATTGTGGTTATGATGTTAAGCAGTGTGTTTATTTGGGATATGTGAATATTGAGTGAGCTTATATGTGAGGTTTTGAGCTCAAGAGTTTTTGTTGTGAGTGTTCGCTATCTACTTGAAAGCATGAATAATTTTGCCTAGGTTTCTATGATTGATTGAATTTCATTCTTGTGTCATATGATCAAGGCCATTTTTTTATTAGCCCTTTCTTAGCCAATGCATGATTTTCGTCCCAATGCAAAAGAGCACAAGGTGTTCTACCTTTCTTGAACCTAAGCCTTAAACAGAATTGAATCCTTTTGAAAATCTTTACCTTGAGTTAAGTTGAGAATTATTGTGGTAATAATAAAGGTTCAAGTTTGGGGTTGTTGGGAAAGTTGAAAAAGAAAAAATAAGCATTGAGCTAAACTATTGAGCTAAGCATGAAAAAGATAGAAAAGATAGAAAAGATAGAATGAAGAAAGATAAGCTCCATGCAAAAAAGGGGGAAGTTGGGAATCAGTGAGATTGGTTATGAAAGAGAGTTTGTGCTTGAATTAAAAATTTATGAATAACTCTCTTAACTCAAGGATTTTGTGATCTAGAAAAACCAATTTTTCTTGTTAGCCCAGCCTCATTATAAGCCTTGAAAAGTCCTTGTGATGACATGTGTGTGAGAATGTTTGATTGTGGTAAATGAAAGGCAATTTTGTTTTATGTGACATGTGGATAGTAGAGGGAAAGAGTGACCTCTTGAAACACCTGAGGGATTGAGTGAAACACTTTATCTGGTGAGGAATGATTTCATGAATTCAGGATTACATTTGTGCTTAGTTAATTAATCATTCATGAGAATAACATCTGTTAGAGATTATGTGATTGTGTGAACACCATGATAAGTTGATTGTGAATCAAAGCATGTGTACATCTTGACTAAATTCTATTGATGAGCTGATTTGAGTGATTACTTGTCTTGAAAGAAAAAGTTTTGGAAAGAGTTGAACCATTGTGATGATCTGTGTAAAATAATTTTTATCTTGTTTGCTTGAGGACAAGCAAAGTTCTAAGTTTGGGGTTGTGATAACGGTTCAAACACCGTTACTTTTATAATTAATTTTTATATCAAAAACACCCTTAATGGCTTAGAAACTTGCTTTGACTCATGTTTTTGCTTTAGTTTTGTGAATAAGAGAGTTGAGGTTATACTTGATGATTTTATCACTAAGTTCCCTTAATTTTGTAGGTTTTTGGAATGATTTCAGAGAAGGGTTGAAGTATCAAGGAGTTGCAGTGCAGAAAAGTCAACCAGAATGCAGAAAAGTCAACTTGTCAACCAGAAAAGTCAACCAGTCAACCAGAATGCTGAAAAGTCAACCAGAGTGCAGTTTAGTACCGCAGCTAGCGCTGAGCGCCAGTTTTCGCCCGTTTTCACTGTTTTGCGCCTAAGCACCACCCTTGAGCGTCGGTTGAGTGTCGCACTTACCGTTGAGCGGTATTGTAGCATTGAGCGCCATTTTCGTGGATCTAGGACAGTTTTTATGTTATTTTTATGATCTGTTTTGGGCCTATACCCGTCTTCTGTTATTTTTCTGGTCTATTTAAAGACCTGGACACCTAGAGAATGTATCTTTTGGTGGCTTAATCATAGAAACACACTTTTCACCTCTTTGGGGGCAGATTTGGGGACGCGGGAGCTCTCCTCTTCTCTTTTTAGGGTTTCTATCTCTTTCATTCCATTGTACACCTATTTTCTTCATGACGATGGAGAACTAATCTCATTTTTAATTGGGGATGATGTAACCTCTAAACTCTCTTGTATTTGAATTGATTCTTATTGATATATGCTTTACTTCATTGATTGTTAGGGTTTTTTCTCTATACTTTATGCTCTTTGTTAAATCCCTGGCAAGTGTACTAGATCATATCAAGTAATAATATACAGTAAGTCCAGATATCGTTTCCCAAGGGACTCTTGGCCTAGACATTCATGTGAATTGATTTCATAAGACTTAAATGAAATATAATTTGATGTTGTGATGCAAACACGAAATTAAGCATGCAAATGCAAAAGCTTGACCAATTGGCAAATAAAGATATGAATGAATGTAATTGTTGGGGTTTACGGTTTCATCCTTATCCACCCTCCTATATCTATTATTCTTATTAAATTCAACTCTGTTATCAATGTTCATGCAACTTTCTAATTTACTTTAAACATGATTCCTCGGCGAAAAGAGCCTATCACTAATTACTAGTTTACTATTCCTAGTCTCCCTAGTAATTACTAACGTATTAATGACAGAAGCTTAAAGCAATTGACCGTCCTATTCCTATTCCTAGGTAATATTCCATAATCAAGAGAATTCTCCTCAGTTCTAGATTTCCCCGTACGTTTCCATATCGACAAAATCAATGATCATGACACTGAATGAGTTAAACAATGCAAGCTTTAATCTTAGAGAAGAAAACCCAAACTATTGATAACGAAAGTATATAAATAAAATAAGAACTTCGATATAAGAGAGATTCAAAAGGATTGCATCATTCCCCAACAATAAAGGGTTTAGTTCACCATTGTCATGGTGAACCTAGATCAATTGAATGGAAAGAATGAAAAGATAAACCCTAGATTTGGTAGATTGGAGCTTTCGCATCCAAAAGCTGCCTCCAAGGACTGTAAAAGGTGATCTGCCGTCTTTCTCTGCCAAAAGATAACCCTTCTGGGTTGTACAATTCTATTTATAACTCAGAAAAATAATAGAATTTTGGCCCATGCCCATAAGTACAGCGCACAGCGCTGGGTTCACCGCTTAGCAATAGTTATGATACTCAATTGGGACGCTTAGCGTTCACGCCCAAGCATTTGGCAGTGTCTTTACTGAGAAGTCCAACGCTCAGCAGTGGATCTAGCGCTCAACGGTAGGCACGATTCTACATTTTCCTCTCCACAAATTAATATTATTTAAAAAAATTAGAAAGATTTAACTAAGTCCTTATGATTGTGGGGGTTTTAATGTTATTACAAGGAGGTTTATATTTTCTAAAAATTAAAATACGATTTTCAGTTTCTAACTTCCCTCCTGGACCCAAAATTTCCCAAATTTATCATCCCTCTCATATTTTCCCTCTTTCCAAAATTAAAAGTTGTGTTTCTTTTCCCTAAAATTTCCAAACCCTTTCATTTTCTCTACTTTCCCTATACTTTTCATGGAAGGTTTTTGTTTTTCCCCCGCAACTCAGTTCGTGCTCTAGTCATCACCATTTTCAGGTCTTGTTAGGTTAGGTCGTTCATTGTGCGTCGATCGTCAGTTCAGCGTTTTTGTCGTTCGATCGCCGTTACGGTCTCTGCTACGCTCTCCATTGCACTTACTATTGCGCTCACCACTACGGTCGTCCTTGCGCTGGTCGGTGCATCGTCAACCGTAGTCGCCTTGGAGTCCTCAACTGTGGTCGCCATTGCAGTCGCCACTACAGTCGTCGTCGTTGCATCGTCAGTTGCAGTCGCCATGGAGTCCTTAGTTGCAGTCGTCGTCATCGCTCATCATCGCTAGGGTTCACCGTCATTAAACATAGTTTCCTCTTCCAGGTTACAATTTTATGTTTAAAATTGTAACAATGTTGAGTTTTTGCATCTTCTTTTGTATGAGTGGGAAAACAAGGCATATGAACAAGGAAGAGTGTTTATTCATTGTAAAATGAGTTGATACTTAGTCTTACAAATTCATTTAGTGTTTCGTTGATGCTAGTATTGCTTTTATTATTTCATTAGTATTGAAGGATTTTGTATGTTCTTAGCGTGATACTTAGTCTTCAAATTCCGATGTTATTTATTGAAGACTATTGGTACTGTATTGACTGGTTTCATGTGCTTTGCCCCATTGAATATGTGTTACACTGATTATAATCTCGATTTTGTGCTCTCTATTTTGTTTTAATGTATGGATATAATATGAATGATTCATTGGGCTTTATGTGATATTCAGTAAATTTTAGACGTGGTATTTTCCAATTCTGTTGTTTATTAGCTGAAATTGTTGTTATTTATTTAGATAAAGTTATCCTGCTTCCTTCACATCCGGTTATGGCTGTCAAGAAGAATATTGAAGATGTACAGGGCAAAGATAATTACCCGTGTGGACAACAATTGTTGATTCACAATGGCAAGGTTTTGAAAGATGAAACTACATTAGTTGAGAACAAAGTCTCTGAAGATGGCTTTCTTGTTGTTATGCTTAGAAAGGTATATTTCTTCCTTAAAAATGCTTTGTCAAACAGATGTGGCTTATGTAGCTTGAATTTGTAGTTATGGAGAGTCCATTTTTAAAACCTTTCTAGTATCTCAACAATAATCTTCTTTTGAATATACAATGGTGGTTTCTTATTTTGATGGAAGAGGGCATCGCTAATTACTTGCTCCTTTTCATTTGTAGTTAAACAATGAACACTATGATCTGAACTTCCATGGAATCAATTACTCTTTTGATGTGCATTTGAATGGCCACCAAATCGTCCTACCAAAAGGGATGTTTCGAAGGCATTCCATTCATGTCACTGATAACGGTCTAAAAACTGTTATTTTCATACTTAAAATTGATATAAAAACACGCCCTTATGGCTTAGAACGAACTTAAAATCAAGTAAAACACTTAGTTAAGTCATGAGAGAGTCAAAAGTTGGTTTTAGAGGTATTATGCTTGTCTTTACATTGTTTTGCAGGGTTTTGAGGTGAATTGGAGATGGAAGTAAAGCAAGGTGGACATAGACTCATGAAAGATGAAGAAACATGATGAAAAGAAGAGTCAAGTGAATCGTTGAGCGTCAGAATGGACCGTTGAGCGTCCAGGGCGATTAGAGGCAAACCGCTTAACGGTAAAACTGACCGTTGAGCAGTCCAACGTGTAAGAGGGAAACCGCTGAGCGGTTTAATTAGCCGCTGAGCGGTTTAATTAGCCGCTGAGCAGTTATATGTTTTTATTATCTTGGATTCTGTAATCTTTCTGTTATCTTTTTTGTCTATAAATAGACCCAGTGTGATTTTGAATGGAATCTTTTGGTAGAGAGAAACGTCCAGAGCTATTCTACACACCTTGGAGGAGGTTCCTTGGATGCTTAGGCTCCAATCTCCCAAATTTAGGGTTTTCTTTTCCATTCTTCAATTGTATTTCATCTAGATTCACCATGATTATGGTGAACTAAACCCTAGGTTGTTGGGGAACAATGTAATCTTTTGAAACTCTCTTATATCAAAATTCTTATCTTCTTTATATGCTTGCATATGCTTATCTTCATCAATTGTTGGGTTCCTTACCTTTGCTTAATGCTTTTATCGTTTAACTCATTCGGTAAATGTTGTTTGTCTTTGTTGATACGAGAACGTACAGTAATGTCATGAACTGGGGGGAATTCCTTGATTATGCTAATGCTGCCTAGGAATAGGGGTAGGACGATCAATTGTATTTTGCTTTCCGTTTATCATGCATTATTAGTTACTAGGGGAGGCTAGGAATAGCAAGCCGGTAATTAGTAATAGGCTCTTTTCGCCAGGGAATTGGGTTAAGGGTAGACCAAGAAAGTTTGCATGACAATATGATAAATAAGCAATTAGATAAGAAAAGTATATATAAGAGGGTGGATAAGATGAAATTGTAAACCCCAAAAACTCCATTAATCCATATTCTTTTCTAGCCAATTGATTAACTACATTTGCATGTTTACTTTTGTTTTTGCATTCTAAACTTAAATTTAATTCTTTTATCAAGTCTTACGAAATAAGGTTACACAAAAGTTAAGGCCTAAGAGTCCTTTGGGGAACGATACTTGGACTTACCCAATTTATATTACTTGAAAACGATCTGGTACACTTGCTAGAGACTTAACAAGTCACCGATATTGTTCATGCTGATGGCACAAACCTGCTTGTTGTTCTTGTTCATCCTCTAGATCATCCTGGGAGAATTCCTCCTGAGGGGGGACAAGGTGGTGATCACGATGTTGTAAATTAAATTCGTACTTCTAATCAATTAATTTTATTCTTTTCAACTACTTAACCTTTCTGTTACATGTAACCTTTTGATATCAATTTGAAGTGTTTCCTAATTTTTGGAATCAATTAGGACTATAATGACAGAGGAAGAGGAACAATGCTTGTTGTTGCATACTGGATATGTAATTAATTTTATTCCGGGGTATTTTGTAGATAGGAAAAGATGTGGCCACACAATATGTTGAAGGTTGGGATTGGATGGCTCCTATAAGGTGACATTGCTAATACTTGTATAGATGTATTGATGTGTGGTCATTGGCTTTTTGATCCAAAAATAAATATTGACTTTTTCTTTTTTTTTGGAACTAAAACATGTAATTCTTTTTCTACAACAATTTTACCACTAGATATTGAGTTCAAAATTTGGAGAGTTGGAAGTAAGAGAAGCCATATAAAGCAAAGTACATTTATGACTAATGCGAGTTTTTAAAATGATTGCAGAGATAGGAATACTAGAATATGGGATGAAGTTTCTATTTCTGTTACTGGGGTGAGTAGCATTAATTATTTAATTACATCCCGAGGTCTTCACCATTGGTCTTTTAATCAATTTAAGATTTGCCACTGAGACCAATTTTGGAGGCCTTTCATTTTCCTTCCTGGCTCTTCTGTGTTTATTGCATTCTTGCTATAACTAGTTTTTTCTATAGTTCATAGCAAATATTGATGAACTTCAAGTCCAATCATAGGCTGGCTTCATGAAATATTGTTTAGGGAGTCCTCGATATGTTTAGAAAACTAAACCAGGAACTTGCGGAGGCATAGAATTCCTATGCTCTTTTTAGCTTTTAGTGCAGTCCATGAATGAACAAACCCGATTAAATATTTTAGAATTTTGATTGTCTTTCTTTTATAGACAATGGTGCTTGTAGTTGTTCCTTTGTTTAATAATTTCATTGTCTATGTTTGGTGCAGCCAGTAAAAATAATTGATCCGCACTTGGTTTCAACATTTTCTGGTGACTATAAGAAGGCGTATCTGTGGCAACCGGAATCGCGACGGGACGACATCCAAAAAGAAAACGATGTTGAAAAAGTTTTTAGAGTCGCCACCATAGATTATTCTGGAAAACTATGGACAAAACCATAAAGAAGAGGCACGGTCCACGAAAACCAAAGATTGGGTTCGAGAGTCGGTTACGTGTACGGAAGGTATTAGCACCCTACAACGCCTGCCCGAAGGTAGTACCTTTAATTAAATACGCGAATTAGATGTGGTTTTCAAAATGTTCAATTATCCCCAAAAAACACTATAAGGAAACAAAGTATTTTTTTTTATTTTTTGTGCCCGACAAGGATTGACCTTGCTCCTACGTATTCTCATTCAGAATGAGAAATCAGGGTTACATAGTTCTTTTGAAACTGTTTGAAAATTTTGTTTGAGAAATCGTTGGGAAAATTTGTTTGCAAAATATTTGAATTTTTTGGATTTTTGGAAAGTGAACCTGACAAGGACTAGCCTTGCTCCTACGTATCTCCACTTTTGATGGAGAATCAAGGATAAGGTAGTTCTGGCTGAAAGATTGTTTGTTTGAAGATGGTTTTAGTTTTTTTTTTTGAAGATTTTATATTTTGTGGTATTTTTATAGAAAAAAGGAAAAGGTTTTCAGCACAAGGCTGATAGAATGATCGCAAGTGTGCTTAAACCTTTTGACATAAATTTTTTGTTGATTTTTTTAGAAGGAAGAAGAAAAAGGTTTTCAGCACAAGGCCAACAGAATGGTCACATGTGTGCTTAAACATTTTGAAATAATTTTTGTTAATTTTTGAAAGAAGAAGAAAAAGGTTTTTAGCACAAGGCCGACAAAATGGTCGCACGTGTGCTTAAACCTTTTGAAATAATTTCTTTTAATTTTTGAAAGAAGAAGAAAAAGGTTTTCAACACAAGGCCGACAAAATGGTCACACGTGTGCTTAAACCTTTTGAAATATTTTTTTTGTTGATGTTTTTGGAAGAAGAAGAAAAAGGTTTTCAGCACAAGGCCGACAGAATGGTCGCACGTGTGCTTAAACCTTTTAAAATAAATTTTTGTTGATTTTTTTGAAAGAAGAAGAAAAAGGTTTTCAGCACAAGGCCGACAGAATGCTCGCACGTATGCTTAAACCTTTTGAAATAATTATTTTTTTTTATTTTTTTATTTCGTAATCTATATAAAAAAGCTAGCAGATCAAAATAATGTTTTTTTTATTTTATAATATAATATTTTTATGATTTTATAGTTTTTAATTTTATTAACGAATGAATATAACAACACACAATAATAAAACAGATGCTAAAGCTAAGGAAATAAAAAGCAAAGACAAATAAAAAAACATCACAGCCAAGCCCAATAAGAATAAGGTACAGAGATTAAAAACCAGAGGTGCTGAACAAAATTGAGGCTCTTCTGGTTTAAGCCCAAGCCCTTCCTCCAACTTTGTAGTCTGTCAGGGGTGTATAGCCAAAAACGGGGGTGCAACCCCGAATAGCATGCTCAGGCCCAAGCTTCTCTTTTTGTTTGCAGCACCCAGACGGATTATAGCCCAAATGAAAGGGAGTGTAACGGTAAGATTTAGGGGTGTCGTGTGGTAATTGCTGGAGGCGGCCCAATGTACAAATCCCTTTATTTGCTTACAGAGACGAAAAGGGCTTAAACCCAAGTGGAATAGGGGTGTGAATGGCGTGAGCATGGTGGCAAGAAGAAAGAATGTAGCCCAAGCCCAAAGCCCTTTGTTCAGAAAACAGGGTCCCGACAGCTCACTCTCATTCTACCATTTGTGCATTCAGCACCCAAGAGACCTAGAGTCTCCTTCGAGAAGAAAAACCATGGAGGCTCGTCTCTGCCATGGTCGCATGCCACCGTCTCCACCACCAAAATCAAAGGCTGGGAGAGAACGTTTTCCCCCTCTCACCGGCCATTGCAAGGGCTCTCTCCTCTTTCTCCTCTTTACGTAGCAGCTCCGACTGACATCGCCACATCTCCAATTGGTCGGCCAAGTGTCACCGTTGGCGTCAGAGATAAGAGTGGACTCATTGTTGGAATTGCTGATAGTGTAAACAGAGGCACCGATAAGGGATTTAGTGATGTGATTGAAGCCCAATGTGGCAGTGGCAATAAGGGCGTGTTTGGGGGACAGAGGATTGTGATGAGCTTGGGCTAGGGTTCGCCTTGTGTCATCCAAACAAGTGGAAAGATTGGCTCCAAGATGGACACGATGCTGAGAGATGAAATTGGAAAACGACAAAAGCGGGTTTGAATGTTCGTGAGACTCCATTTTATCCTTCCTCTTCACTCAATCCCTTCACCTTAACTACAAGGATAATTGCGTCGGCGACAATCGCATTCGGAGGTATCGACGACATTGGGGTTGGTCCATTTCTCGCAACCGATAATGGTCAAGACGGTGATGTAAATGAAGAGGAGAGCAGCCATGATAACAACTATGGCGGTTCTGTACCAGGACCTCTTAATGAGCTAATCGGCATATTCAATCGGCGATGGTGATGATTACGACTCTCTGAGTTTCACCGAATCTCAACCGAGGTACCTGCCACAAAAATTGAATTGAGCTTTTGATTATGGCTTCAATTGTTGCGGTAAGGGATGGAGTCTCCTGTGTCTGCTAGAGGAATGCATTATGTTCAGCCAATAGAGGAATGATGGTAGCGTAGAAAATAATGTGTGAAAATGGAAGAATTCCCGTTAATGAAAACGGTGGAGGTCCTTTGATGTTGTACGTCCTCTGATGATGATTGTCTGTGTGAGGGGATGGCCTTTGTTTTTGGTGGTTTTGTGCCAATGAAAGGTTGAGGGTGAGGGTCCTGATGTGTGAATGAAGATGGGAAGTATGGTGGAGATGGAGGTTAAGAAGTGAGGTTTTGTGTTTCTGTGACGGATGAGGTGGTGGCTCTGACTTGTTACTGGGGATGATTGATGTTTTTGTGGTTACGGGTGGAGAGCCAATGGAGAGTAAATGTGAGTGTGTGAAGGGAGGATTCTTTCTGTTACCAGGGAGAGAAAAAAAATGTGTTTGTTATGTGGTGAAGGAAAGAGAGAAAATTCGTTGTGCGTGATGGAAGAATTCCTTTCTCAATCCCTTTTTTTTTGTCGGGATCATGAACTGTACGCTGCCAACCTTTAAGACTATAACAGTGCTGCTGCATCTAGGTCCTGATGCTTCCCCTGGACCCAAGACGTGTGCTTTCTGCCATTGCTGCCATGAATCAGTCCACTTTTTCTTCACGTGTTGCACGTTCAAATCCAAGCTGCTAGACGTCCTTTTTTCTTCGCTCAAGGCCTGCTACCCACGCTGGATGTGTAATTGTTGGATATGTGCTGCTGCTGGGCCGTGACGGCCCCTGTCTCTTTCCCCTGTTCTTTGTTTTCAAGCTCATTAATTACCCTTAAGTGAAAAACCATGATTACCTTAACCTTAGGGAATTTTGGAGCTTTGGAATTGTTTTGGGAATAAGTGTAGTCTCTTGGGAGATTCAGAGAATTGGCTAGTTGGTTCCTCTTCTTGCTTTTGTTTTGTAAATATGTATGTATCTTGTCTCTTAGAGTTGTGTTCTGAAAAGAGAGAAAAGAAAAGAGACAAGATGAAAAAAAAAAGATGAAAAAAAAGGGGAGAAAAAAAAATACAGAAGAATGAAAAAAAAAAATTGATGTGAATAATGGAGTCAAGAAAGAGGATTGAATTAGAGGTTTTGGATGTGATTTGATTGTATTTTCACTTCTTCCCCATTGCTCCTCTATTCTTTTTGGTTTGTAGCTTCTCATCCATATTTTATCCTCCCTTGTCCTTGGCCCCATTACTTCCATAAAAGGCCTTTTAATTTGAACATGCATATGTTTTGAGTGTTGATATTAGAGGCTTGTCAAGTTTGTTTGTGTTTGCTTTCTTGAGTGCATTGAGTTGACACTGTTTACCCTAGACACTTGAGAGAAACACTGATAGTGTGCATCTGCGAGGTTCTGTTTCTTTTGATTCACCTCTTGAACTGATTGATCATTTTGTCATGCTTTGAACTACTTGGATGATTTCATGAGTATCTGCTTTCCTTGACTCTGTGTGGGATACTGTCCACTTCCTTTCATCGTCCAGATTTCTTAAGGACTGTAATTTTGTTTGTTTGTTTCCTTGTGAGTCTCTGCTTTCTGTGTGTTGAGTCTGTGTCTCTTCCTTGATGTCTGTTGAATTGTTCCCTGTTTTGCGTCTTGATTTTCCCCAGGAGTACAAAAGACTAAGTGTGGTCTATTTTGATGAGTCGATATTTTATTGATTTCACTTAGTTTATTGTGCTAGAATTAATCAGGGAATTGTGCTTAATTATCCGGTATTTTCCCGTTTTTCCTAAATATGCTTAATTTGATCGGAAATTCTAATTTTAATTAATTTGAATATTCTGAGCTAATTATTTGTATTATTATTTTCAGGGAAAATTTTGGAAACACAATTTAGGACATTTGGAGGACACCAAATAAATTCAAAGCTCTCCATTTAGACATTTTAAATTTTAGTTGTATTGTAATTTTAATAGTTTAAACCTTTTAGACAATCTTGTGCACATTGGGCTAATTTTTGACAAAAACATGATGGGCCCAAATAGTAAAAAGACACTTGGCAACTTTAGGGTTTTTAGGGTGGACCCCACCCTAATTTTTAAGGACACTTGGCCTCTTAGAAAAGTGACCAGCCGTCACATTGCAAGGGACATTGATTCTCGGCAGATTCATTCTTGGGGGGCTGCAACGTTTCTCTAGGGAGTTGTTTTTTTTTTCTTTGAAACATGGTTTTACTATTGGGTTATGGATGATATTTTTTTAGCCTTGCTTTGAACGCTGTTACAAGGAAGGAATGAAAGAACACTTCATTTTGTTTGATGAAATAACGTAGCTTTGATTTTGATTCAGCACTTGCATTGAGTATTCTTTTCTTGCTTTTAACGTTGAAGGAGCTCTAATAGAATTAATGTAGCTGCAGCCGCTGTTTCACTTTGGATATTAGCATATTTTATTTCTTTTATTCCAGCACTAGGAAAGGTTTTAAATTGAGGTTTTGGTTCTCATGTGTTGTAGCTGTAATGAACTTTTGGTTCAGAGTTTTTGAATGTAGCGGCATTTGATTTTTCTTAGGGTCTCGGCTGAAATTTTTATTGTAGGAGGCTGGAACGTTCTTGAGGTATTGAAGAGCTGCAACATTTTTTTTATTAGAGAAATGAAATGGTGTGTCTCGGCCTAGAAAGGGTAGCGTTGCTTTTCATTTTGGATGAAAAAGTGGATGATGATACATTGATGCAACTTTATTTTTGAAAAAAAAAAAAGGAAATGCTTATTCAATTTGGAGGTGCATCCGCCACCTAGGAAGAAACACATTTTTCAATTGGTTTATTTTCTACCAATGTCACGGTCAAGATGCACATGGTTGCTTCAAAAAGTTTTCTTTTACTTTTCTTTCTTCACAGATAATTAGAATAATTTTATATTTTACATATTATATTCCTGCTAATTTCTTTTAGGTCATTTCTCTAATTCTCAATTATGCTTCTTAATATTAATTGTCACTTCTGCAAATCTAGTTCATTGCTACTATCATGCTTATTTCTTTTAGTACATTTCTATGATGAATTGCTTTTGATGTTTTAGTTTAAGCCTTGCATTTTGATAGCTTTAATTATGTTTGAATATTTGTCTATTTTACTTTAATGCTGTCTAGTATTTTTAATAGTGATAATTTAATTGTCATGTTAGTTTAAGTTAGTCGGGTTGGTTATTAATAAAACTACTTTGTTTCCATGAGATTCTTGCACTTTAATTGTTATACTACTGCTCTGATTTGGCTCAATATTTAATTTGTCCTATGCTTGCGATTAGGTATACGCTTAGTTGCTTAATCGGTGTTTAATCTTCACTTAGTTGATTAGACTGTATGGTGCATGACTGATTAGATTTGTGGATTGCATTCGCTTAGTTTGCAATTTTGAAGACCGAATTAGCCTTCGCTTAGTTGGGTGATTCGTGTTGGATTTGGATTAGAGTAGTGTGTACTTGTCTTTAATCTCGAATTGGAAGCATAGTAATTGAGTTAATGACCGACCATTTTTATTCTATACTTGATTCCGTCTTTGCATTCTGTTTTTACATTTCTGTCTGCATTTCCGTTTTCATATTTCTGTTTGCATCCATGTTGTAATTTTGTTCGTTTGCATTCACAAACCTTTCACAAACCCCCCACCACTTCGCGTTAGACCTGATTCTCGAACCACAGTTTGGTCCTTGAGAGACGACCTAGGAGTCACTTCCTAGCACTATACTGCATTTTTAATGCACATCAAATTTGTATGCGCCGCGACAACCCATCACTTTACCTTGTGTAAACTTAGCTAGAGTGCTAGTTAAGTAAGCTATCTTTTCAATATGAGCAAGACAATTTTCACAATTTTTTTCTACTGTAACAGTTTCAATCTTGGCATATTTAGCAGATAACAAAGCTTCACTTAACTCTTTTTCTAATTTCTCATTTTCTGCAACAAGGTTATTAATCCTGTATTCATAATCTCTTCTTTCAGAGTTCAGCCGATTAACTTTATATTGCAGTCGCATAGCTTCAACATGGAATTCTCTGTATGTCTCTACAAGTTGTTGATATTTCTCTTCTATAGGCAGCTTCTCAAATTCATCATCACTGTCACTTTCAATTCTTGATGTTCTAGCCATGTGACATATGTTGGATTCCTCTTCTTGATCAGCATCCTCATCACTTGAACTTTCAGAATCTGAATTCTCCCAAGCAATGTATGCTCCTTTCCTCTTCATATTTCTGCCTTGAGGGAATCTTTTCTTTCCTTTCTGCTTTGGCTTTAAGTCAGGACAACCAGGCTTGACGTGACCTTCCTTTCCACATTCATAGCACTGGACAACATTTGTACTGAAGCTTTTCTTTTTGCTTTGACCTACATGGTTAGACAGTTAACTATCATTTTGCATAAGTCGACTAAACTTTCTTACCATCAAGGTCATCAGTTCCTTCTCGTCCATGTCTATTTCAGAGTTTTTCTTGCTTGAAGCTTTCAGAGCAATGGACTTCTTCTCTTCAATCTCCTCCTCATCCTTTAGTCTACCAAGTTCCAATTCATGTTCTCGTAACTTGCCAAACAAGGTAGCCATGTTCATCATTGTGAGATCTTTGGATTCAGAGATTGCTGTGACTTTTGGTTGCCAATTCCTATTCAGACTTTTCAAAATCTTGATGTTTATCTCTTCCTTATCAAACACCTTCATTCTGAATAATTCATACTCTTGTATCAACGAATTCTTCCTGGTTCTAGAACATTTGACATTTCCTTTGCAGATTTGCATTGGGATATCCTGAAAAATTCATCAATTGTTAGTGTAGAAGCAATTATATTTCTAGCTTTAACATCACACTGAGCTTTTCTATTTTAATCAATAGTCCACTCAGTAAAAGGTTTTAAAACAGTTTCACTATCAACAATTTTTGTAGGCACATATGGACCATTCAAAGTGGCATCCAAAATTCCTTTATCTTGCGATTCAAGAAAGATTTACATTCGAATTTTCACCAGCAAACAGAGGTGGTCTGTTTGTTGAAGCACCTTCACCAAAAGTTTGAAAATTTGAAGCCATCCCCAGGTTTTACAATTGAATAGAATAAAAACAGAGTCGACTGAATTTTCAAATATCTTATGAAAACCACCTCTGGTTCCAATTATTAGGAAACAAGTAGGCTTCGTTTTACACCAAGAGGGGGGGTGAATTGGTGTTAGTTCAAAAACAAAATATTTTCACAATCTTTATACAAAAGTATAAAGCTTTTTTATCTTTCTTGAAATGCAAGCAATGAAATTTCTATGCAGCAAAAAAACGCAATTGACTGCTAAACAGATAAAGTCAACTGGAAATAAAGAGTGCAGGGATATAGAAAATCAAACACTAGTTTTTATACTGGTTCAGCCAACAATGCCTACATCCAGTGTCCTTCCAATCTAGGAAGCAAATGCACTATAATGGTTGCGGTTTTTAGAACAAGGAATTTATAGAAGCACCACGCAAAAATATAAATCTCCTCTCTAACCCAAAACCAAAATATAGCTGCACAACAAAACCAGAATTGCAGCAAGAATCCCCTCTTCTGCAATCTGAACCCACGTCGAACAATTGTTAAGTCCCTGGCAAGTGTACCAGATCGTTATCAAGTAATATAAAATGGGTAAGTCCAAGTATCGTTTCCCAAAGGACTCTTAGACCTTAACTTTCGTGTAAAACAATCACATAAGACTTGAGAAGAAATTAATTTTAGGGTTTTGAATGCAGACGAAAATAAACATGCAAAATGCAGTTATTCAATTGGCTAAAAGAAACTATGAATGAATGGAGTTGTTGGGGTTTACAATTACATCTTATCCACCCTCATATATCTACTCTTCTTATTTAATTTGCTTATTTATCATATTGTCATGCAAACTTTCTTTGTCTACCCTTAACCCAATCCCTTGGCGAAAAGAGCCTATTACTAGTTACCGGCTTGCTATCCCTAGCCTCCCTAGTAATTAAAATGCATGATAAACGGAAGCAAAATACAATTAATCGTCCTACCCCTAACCCTAGCTGGTATTGCTTAATCAAGGAATTCCCCCCAGTTCATGACATTATTGTACGTTCCCGTATCAATAAAGACAAATAACATTTACCAAATGAGTTAAACGATAAAACCATTAAATACAGGTAAGGAACCCAACAATTGATAAATCAAGCATATGCAAGCATATAAAATAAATAAGAATTTGGATATATGAGAGTTTCTAAAAATTACATTGTTCCCCAACAACAAAAGGTTTATTTCACCATAATCATGGTGAAACTAGATGAAATGCAATGGAAGAATGAAAGAATAAACCTTAGATTGAGTAGTTTGCAGCCTAAGCATCCAAAGAACGGTGTCCAAGGAGTGTAGAGCTGTTGTGGACGTTTCTCTCTGCCAAAAGAATGAGTTTTGATTCGCATTGGGGCTATATATAAGCCAAAAAGATAACAGAAAGATCACAGAATCCGCAATAATAAAAACAGACAACCGCCCAGGCACCTAAGTTAACCGCTCAACGGTTTCCCCTTTAGCCGCTGGACCTCTCAGCGGTCAGTTGTGCCACTAAGCGGTTTGCCGCTAATCTTTCCAAACAGATGTTTTATTTATGAATGATCAATCCACTAAGCATAGATGTAAACATGGATTTCAACAATTCTCCCCAAGCAAGTGTTTCACTCAATCACTCAAGTGTTTTAGGGAGCACTCCACTCTCTATTGTTCACATGTCACATAACACAATATTTCCAATAATCTAAAACAATCAAAATCCTTACATGCAAATGTCATCACAAGGATTTTTCCAAGGCTTGTAATGTGGCTGGGCTATCAAGAAAAATTGGTTTTTCTAGAATACAAAATCCTTGAGTTAAGAGAGTTTAAATTATCATTCAAAGTTCAAGTACCACTCTCTTTTTGAACCAATCTCACTCATTCCCAACTTTTTCCCTTTTCCTTTTTATTTTTACATTGAGCTCATTTTTCATGATTTTTCTTTTCTTCTTTTCCTTTCTTTTTCTCATGCATTTTTCTTTTACAACCTTTGAGCTCAATGGTTTTCTTTTGCCTTTCAACTTTCCCTATACAACCCCAAACTTGAACCTTTTCAACATATACAATTATTCTCAACCCAACTCAAGGTAAATCAATTCAAATCAAGGGTTTTCATTCTATTTAAGGCCAAGGTTCAAAAAGGGTATAACATTTTAAACATTTTGGGTGAAAATTTGGCTAAGTAAGGGCTTCCAAACATGGCCTTGATCATACAACATAAGGATGTAATTCAATCAATTATCAAGACTAAGGCAATATCATTCATGATTCCCTGTGAACAATGCATACATTAATAAAGACTTTGGAGCTCAATACCTCACACAACATGCTTTCTCACACATCATTCATGAATCCTGCTTAGCATCACAATCACAATCATAAAACAACTACACATCTGTTCACACAGTTTGTGAACCATTCACCTGGATATCAACACACACACATTCTCAATCATCAACCGCATTCAATCATCATCATTGAATAACTCATCATGCAATAAAATCAAACCATCATCAGAATTAGTGTACAAGCCAAGCGTAGACACAAAGATAAAATTCTCCTATACTACAAATTCAAAGTACAAAAGCAGAAGAAAAACCCTTGTCCAAGTGTTGGCATCCATCAGTAGATGCCCTCAATGCAAGTCATCATCTGAGTCGTACTCATCCCCTTCCTAGGCATCCTTAAAATCATCATCATCTTCATCTCTGTCTAATGCTCCAGCTGTTCCAGACCCACTACCATGTGCTTGCTCCTTAGGCCAAGCCATCTTACTATGGAACTCGTCCATAGTCTACCTGTGCACTGGTGGTTGATCATAAAGACCGATAATCATCGCAACAGTGGCCACCTGCCCTCTGCGGAGAGACTTCATCCTTACCTCCATCATGGACATATACATGTCCCTCATTTGGAAAGGCTCATGGCCTGGTGCATCTGCAAGCTCATTCTCTTGCTGCTCTGCTATCCTCCTAGGACATCTCCTAGGAATTACTCCGGCTAGCTCGTCACCTCCACAATACTGACGATAATAGGAGGCATCAATAGCTCTCCTCGGCCTGTCATAGGGTGGAACTACAGTATCCATGCCTGCCTGCTGGCATAAGTGTGTAATCAGGGACGGATGTCCCAGTGGTGTCCTGCTACTCACAGTGGTAGCGCAACTCTGAATCTCACTGGCAATAATCTTGCCAACGTCAACGTCCATCTCTCAAGGACCAAATGTCGTTCGAGAATTAGGTCAGACACGAAGTGGGGGTGGGGGTTGTGAAAGGTTTGTGAATGTAGATGAATTAAATCAAAAGACGGATGCAAACAAAAATGTAAAAATAGAATTGCAAAACGAAATCACATACAGAATAAAAACGGTTGGTCATTAACTTAATTACAATGTTTCCAATCACATATCAACAACAAGTATACACTACTCTAATCCAAATCCGACATGAATCGACCAACTAAGCGAAGGTTAATTCGGTCTTCAAAATTACAGACTAAGCGAATGCAATGCACAAATTTAATCAGTCATCCACCATACAGTCTAATCAACTAAGCGAAGAATTGACACCGATTAGGCAACTAAGCGTATACCTAATCGCAAGTAGAAAACAGATTAAATATTGAGCAGAATCAAAGCAGCAATATGGTAATTAAAGTTCAAAAGTCTCAGGGAAGCAAAGTAATTTTATTAACGACCAACCCAACTAACCTAAGCTAACATGACAATCAAAGTATCGCAACCGAACAGAATAGACAACATTAAAGTATCGAAAATAATAAACTGAACAAGACAAACAACATGGAAACAGTAATTTGAACAGTCCTTAAGCAAGTTATGCTAATTAAAATGCAGCAAATGAACTTAAACATTAAAAGCAACAGGCAAACTAAACAGCTAAAAAGGAAATTCATCATTTAAACAATACATAAAAAATAAAATAAAAAAAAAACTTGAAAAGTGAAAATAAAATAAAATGGGTTAAGCTAAATTCATTTCCATGTACTTAATATTTAAGTTTCTCGGTACAAGCATTAAAACAAAAAGTAAGCAAAAACAAAGCAAAGCTAAATGAATCCAACCAAAATGAACATCCCCTACTTCATTCTAGAAGAAAATAAATAAAATTGCTTATAGCATTCCCAAAGTTTAGCGCATCAAAAGAAAAGGAATTTAATCTTGCATGTGCTCTTCTTTCCATGAACATGACAGCATTCAATTTAAGTGAGATGTGCATGGGAAAATAACAATAATATTAAAGGTGCTGGAATCAAGACATTAAATGTTAATAAAATGCTGCAATAAAACTTTAGAGAAAAGAAAAATGAATAAACCCGAAATAGCTTTGTTGTTCACTGAGTCTACATTTTTCAAGCTTTGAAAGAAAAAAATTTCCTATGGGTGGCGGCTACTGTAGCTTGCATGACATGTCCTTCCCTAGGGTTGCGTGATGACTCTTTAATTTCCTATGCCTTCCAAATTTTTTTCTGCTGGACCGTCCTTCACACATGGGCTGCTGGACTTTTTCTTTTCCCAATTGAACTCCTCGGTGGCAGCTTAAATAAGTTAAAGTTAAATCACCAGCAACCTTCTTCCTTTGCTTTCAATACAGTGTGTTAATAATTGAAACCCGTGCAGCCCATTATAGCCTTTAAGCCAACGTTTCTTTTCTCTCAAAAAAACAAGTTGAATTGCAACTTCCTAAAGCATTGGGCCCTGACCGTGCGGCCTTTTCTCCAATTGCAGCACAATTTTATAATGTGGGTCGTGTTCTTTTTTTTACCAAATCTTCATTTTTTCCAATGGCTTTTGGACACTTCAGAATTAAATGTCTATTTGCAAATGCTCATCTTTCTCCTCAATCCGCGTGTGCCTCCCACAAAGTAAATCAGCGTCATTATTATCTCCCAAATTAATCAGCGTGTTGGACTCCATGTGCACCAGGGCTCCTTTCCTACAGTGTGCTCTTTTTTTATGCTTGCAAAAAATTGTCCAATTGATGATGAATGTCCTCTCCAATGCAAAACCCTCAACCAAAAAACCCAAACTTTGACAAAACAATGTAGAAAATTGAATTTTTGGTGAGTGGGTGATGAGAAAGTGGGGAAATCTCTCTAAAAAGCTCTTGAAAGTGAAAGAGTGTTAGGGCTTAGGGAGAACGCTTAGGCAAAATGCAAAGAAGAGGTTTTGGAATGGAAAACCTAGAAACCGCTCAGCTTTTAACAAAGCCAAGACAGGTTTCGCCGCAACCGCTCAGCGGTTTGCGGTCGTTTTTCTTCCTCTCTTCTTTGCTTGCTTTTGAGCCATCTCACCCTGTGCACTTGATTTCAACCTACTTCAATTATATGTGTTTCCCCTCTCAAATGCAACATCTAATCATGCAATGCACTTAAGACCCAAACCTGCTTACCACTCATCAGTAAGTGCTTATCCTTCTAACACCCTTCAGTGGGTGTGCCTTCCTGTATCCTTCAGTAGATACATAAAAATTTTAGCATCCCTCAGTAGATGCTACCCAAAAATTGTTCAAAATTCCAACAAATTACATGTCCAAAATCAAATAGACCTAAAACTAAAAATTGTTCTACAGCAAATGGGATGAAATTAAATATCTTCAAGTTTTTCCATCCCGATTGGGGTCTTCATCTACCCAACTCATCAGTTGCCTTCTATCCACTCTTCCGATGACTTTAGTGTATGGCTTTCTGATCTCAACCTTGCCATCTTCCTTGATCGTGTTGACAATCCACTTCCTGTTCTTGAATCTTACTTGTGCACCTCATGGAAGTGGAGTATCTTCTGAGTGAATTGTTCCTCCTTTGTCAACCTCCTCATCTTTAGGTACCTGCAAAACATTACAACTGTTAGAATTGGTACCTGTTGTGCTTTCTTCTTCTGATGTAGCTTCTCTTCTTGACTTTTAATGTCTGGCTCTTTTTTTAGCTCTAACATTCTTCTCTTTAGAGCCAGTACATAATAGCACATTCTCTTTGTCTCTCATCATGATTCTTCCATCATGGACACTAATAAACATCTTTGAAGTTGCCATGAAAGGTCTTCCCAGAATCATAGGAATCCTTTCTTCATCTTCCATTCCCATGACTATAAAGTCCACCAAGAATTCCAACTGCTCCACACACACAACCACATTTTCCACCATACCAAGTGGCTTTTTAATGGAACCATCCACCACCGTTACAATAAGATTAGACGGTTTTAATGTTAGCCCTCCAATTTTTCTCAAGAAACGCATGGGCATCATGTTAATGCTAGATCTATAGTCTATCATGGCTCCTCCTACATCAAAATCATTCACAACACATGACAGATTTAACCAACCTGGATCTTTCACCTTAGGCGGATAATTCCTCTTTGGAGGTTGAATTTGAAATTCCTGTTCATCTTCATCTGCGTCCAAATCTATCATATCTCTTAGATAATATTTCTTCCTTATAGGGATTTGTTTAATTACTGAAGGCACCACAGTCACTTGGTCAAAAGTTTCTCTATCATGCTTATTGTGACTTAATCTTGCTTCCTCTTCTTCTTCACTTTCACTGTTGCTTATCTCAATGCCTTCTCTTTCCTCCTCCTCATCCTCACTGCCTCCAATCTCCACAACTTCCCTTTCAGCTTTTCTCTTACTCCTCGTGATTACAACTTTGCATTCTTCTTTAGGGTTAACATCAGTATTAGCCCTAAATTGATTCTTTTCAGTGGTTTCTACCCTTTTTGACAGTTGTCCAATTTGCATCTCCAGGGATCTGAAACTACCTTGATCACTTGCATGATTGGACTCATATACCTTTAAGAATTTGTTAAATCTATCACTTAGGTCTTTGACAAATTCAGTCAAATGAGTAACCTGCTGCCACATTGGAGAAGGTTGTTGATGCCTAAAGCCTCCTGTTTATCTAGATGGGTTATTCTGTTGTTGACCAATACTCAGATGGTTCTTCCAACCTTAGCTAGGATTGCCTTGGTTGAAGTTCCCCTGCCTGTACTAGTACTGATTTCCCATGTAATTTGCTTCCTGCTGCATCTCTTCTGGTACAGCACATTGACCATTGATATGGTCACCACCACAGAAATCACATAGCTGCTGCGTTTGGGAGACATTACGCATCTCCTTAGGAAGTTGTGAGAGGATCTTTGTTAATGTATCTAGCTTTAGTGTCAACAAATGATTCTGAGCTAGCATGGCATCATCTGTAGGCAAGTGCAAAACTCATCTCTTTGTAGTAGGTGCGCCCCTTTCACTGAACGTTTCTTGCTCATTAGCTGCCATACTCTCTATCAAGTCATAGGCTTCATCTTCAGTCTTCTATTTAATATCACCTTCAGCTGAGGCATCCAACATCATCTTAGACTGAGTGTTTAAACCACCAAGGTATGCAAGAACTAAAGTGGTCTTGTCAAAACCATGGATTGGCATCTTCCTTAGCAAAACCTTGAATGTTTCCCATGCTTGACCTAGAGTATCTTCCATGCCCTGTTCAAATGATGAGATCTCCAGTCTTCCCTGAGTAACTTTAGACTGTGGAAAATATTTGGTGACAAACTTTGTAGCCACAGTCTCCCATGTTGTAAACGTTCCTTCAGGAAAGGAATTAAGCCATGTCTTAGTGTTGCCTCCCAAAGAGAACGGGAATAAGCTAAGCTTTACTCTCTCGTCTGATACACCTGTCATCTTCACTGTATTGCAGATTTCACCAAACGTTGTCAAATGGTCATAGGGGTTCTCATTTGACAAGTCGTGAAACTAGTTGTTTTGCATCAGGTGTATAAGCGTTGGATTCATCACCATGTTGGTCGTTTGATCCGTAGGCATGGCTATGCTATTGAAGTGGAAAGGGCCAACAGTATTGGATTGGTCTGCAAGAGTGCATCTTGAAGGAGGATGTTCATCCATCTCCTTTATTCTTCGAACTGGTGAAGATGAAGGTAATCTGTTAGGAGAAGGAAACAAATCCCTAGAGGGGCGTCTGACTCTCCTTCTTCCCCTTGTCTCGCTTAAGCCTTCAAGAAGAGGTTACGTATTTTTCTTGGTCCTAGTGTATCTAGTCTCTAGTTGCATGCACAAGAAACACAAACCCTAGTAGCAATTTTATATAAAAAGATAAAAAAAATAAAAGATAAAAAGATAAACACAGAATATATACAAAATATTTACAATCAAGTCAAAGTTAATCAGTTTACACTACTAGATAAGTTAAACCACGAGTCCCCGGCAACGACGCCAAAAACTTATTAAGTGCCTGGCAAGTGTACCAGATCGTTATCAAGTAATATAAAATGGGTAAGTCCAAGTATCGTTTCCTAAAGGACTCTTAGGCCTTAACTTTCGTATAAACCAATCGCATAAGACTTGAGAAGAAATTAATTTTAGGGTTTTGAATGCAAACAAAAATAAACATGCAAAATGCAGTGATTTAATTGGCTAAAAGAAACTATGAATGAATGGAGTTGTTGGGGTTTACAGTTTCATCTTATCCACCCTCATATATCAACTCTTCTTATTTAATTTGCTTATTTATCATATTGTNATGCAAACTTTCNTGGTCTACCCTTAACCCAATCCCTTGGCGAAAAGAGCCTATTACTAATTACCAGCTTGCAATCCCTAGCCTCCCCTAGTAATTAATAATGCATGATAAACAGAAGCAAAATATAATTGATCGTCCTACCCCTATCCCTAGGTGGTATTGCTTAATTAAGGAATTCCCCCAGTTCATGATGTAACACCCTTAACAGAGTGCCACTTATAAATAACCAAATCCGAAAATTTATGCCAATTTTTTTTTTTTTTATAAAATAACATCGCGGAAACAAAAACCTTAAAAATTCAAACGTCTTACAAACTTAAAGTTCCAGCCTTACAAATATTGAATCCATTATTCAAAATGTAAA
>NW_014544155.1:72772-92529 GCF_000741045.1 Vigna radiata var. radiata | reverse complement strand
TTTTCATACACATACATCACCCCAAAGTGCCCAAAACATGTATACCCATTTTAACAACAACACTTTTTGAAAAACCAACATATAAAGATCAAGGTATACCCATAACTACAAAAAAAAACGAAAATCACTATATATATATACAACCCAAAGTATACCCCTTCACAACCCCATTTTGAAAATGCATGAAAATAATCACTCTCCATACAACAACACATGAAACTAAACACAAAAAGAGAGAACATGCATCAACATATTAACTTTAATCTCAACACAAAAGAAAGAAAGCATGCATCAATATTATCATGTTACCTTCTACCCATCANACACCATATTATATCCCAAGTTAAACCCCTTACCTCTAGTTCCAAGCTAGTCTCCAAGGTTCTTAGGTTTCTTTCCTTCTTTAGACTCCAAGCCCTTCACCCTTCTAGGTTCCCTTCAAATTTCCAACTTCAAAGCTAGGTTGAGTACTTTCTTTCTCTCACCAACTTGGTTGTTTCTCACCAAGAAATGTTTCTCTCACTCAACTTACGGCTTTCACTTCTTTTCTACTCTCTCACCAAGTTTTTAATACCCCCTAACTAACTTAAAATTACACACTTAAATAAAATCAAACCTAAACCTTTCTAACCCTTAATCCCCCACTCAAGGTCACTACCAAGGGCATCCTTAGACCATTTCAGATTTTTCCCATTCCTAACTCCACACTAACACCCATAAAACCTCTCTTTAATGTGTGTAAATGGTAGGTTTAAAGTGTGTTTAAATGCCCCTATAATACCCATTTATGGAGCCTACCATTTTTAATGAAATGTTTAACCTCTCCAAGAAACTCCAAGGTCACNTACAAGCATCCTAGGTCTAGAATTCATGTGGCCCACCCCATGCAAAAATGAAGAGAAATTAACGTGAAAGTGCTCTCCCTCTAAGAGAAGTTTTAGTTCTCTCTTTCTTACCTCATGGTGGGACCCACATGACAAGGTGGAAAGTAAAAATAGCTAGGAGCCTTTTTGGTCTTGGGAAGGTTAGAACTTAAGACCAAGCACACATCCCTCCCATGCACACACAACAACCACTAGACCAGGCTCCATCTGCTGATATAATAGCACAAACAATTATATTTACATACCTTTTCAAGTTTTTCGAAATTTAATAAAAAAAATCAATATTAATTTAATTTTCTTCCATTCCTTAAATATTTCTCAACAACGTTTCACATCAAAATTTATTATCTAATACCACCAAAATAAAATACTTACAGTAAGTAATCATTTTTATTTATACGGGTCTTACACATGACATTATTGTATGTTCCCGTATCAATAAAGACAAACAATATTTACCGAATGAGTTAAACGATAAAAGCATTAAATACAGGTAAGGAACCCAACAATTGATAAATCAAGCATATGCAAGCATATAAAATAAATAAGAATTTGGATATATGAGAGTTTCAAAAGATTACATTGTTCCCCAACAACAAAAGGTTTAGTTCACCATAATCATGGTGAAACTAGATGAAATACAATGGAAGAATGAAAGAATAAACCCTAGATTGAGTAGTTTGGAGCCTAAGCATCCAAAGAACGGCCTCCAAGGAGTGTAGAGCTGCTGTGGACGTTTCTCTTTGCCAAAAGAATGAGTTTTGATTCGCACTGGGGCTATATATAAGCCAAAAAGATAACAGAAAGATCACATAATCCGCAATAATAAAAACAGACAACCGCCCACGCGCCTAAGTTAACCGCTCAGCGGTTTCCCCTTTAGCCGTTGGACCACTCAGCGGTCAGTTGTGCCGCTGAGCGGTTTGCCCCTAATCGCCCTGGGTGCTCAGCGTTCCATTCTGGCGCTCAATGGTTCACTTGACCCTTCTTTTTTTCCTTTTTGTTCCTCTTTCACGTGTCTAAGTCCACCTTACTTCACTTCCATCTTCAATTCACCTTAAAACCCTGCAAAACAATGTAAAAACAAGCATAATATCTTTAAAAACAACTTTTGACTCTCACATGACTCAACTATGTGTTTTACTTGATTTTAAGCTCATTCTAAGCCATAAAGGGTGTGTTTTAATATCAAATTTAAACATGAAAATCACGGTTTTTAGACCGTTATCAACAATCCTCAACGTGTAACCAGCACTCTTCACAGGATGCCAAGCCTATCACAGCACGCTTCACAGGTTGCCAAGTCTATCACAACAGACTTCACAGGTTGTCAAGCCTTCAATCAAATGCAGCAGTCTTCCCAGGATGCCAAGCCTTCAAGATCAAACAAGAAGCACCTTCTTCTTGCAGATTATGATCAAGCAGTCAGCACAATTGACTCCTCCCTTTGAATCTCTCTCAAGAAAGATCACCACCGTCTTCATGGAGAATTCTTGGAGCTTCTAAAACAGAGAATTCAATCTGAAACAGGAAAATGAAAATGTCAGATCATCAAAAGTCTTAGAACAACTCGTGTTCTGTCTATTTATAGTTTTTTGTTAGATCATATTGCTTCTCAATCGAATAGCCTACTAATTCAGTCGACTGTATTAAAACAGTTATAACAGACAGTCAACACAGAGGCTCTCAATCAACCAAAAATTAACACGCATTTATTACAGTTGACCAAGTCATACAAGCTCAACTAACTTTTGAAAAATATAGTCGTTGGAGCGTGTAGGCTTAACAGAATTCCAAAACAAATCAATACACAGTCGAATATGCAATCTACAATGTCGACTGACACAAGTCAAAACACTTTGAAATTCTTTTCAACTCAAAATCTCACACAACACAGGTTCACAACAAAAGATTTTAGCATAGTCGAATATGTTGTCACAACAAATATAAGTTCATAAAGTGCTTGTGATCTTTTACTTCCAGAAATGTGTTGTTATTAAAGACATTTTATTTCACATTTCCATACAAGCATGTTCCACAACAATATCACACAATCAATCATAGGAACATACATTGCACTTCAACAAAACATGTTCAACAGATATGACAAATAATACAGAACAAGAACATGTAATATTGTAACATGTGTACAGTTATTAAGCATTGTGTTGCCATCATCAAAAACTAGTTTGATATAGAGTTTGTGTTGTCAACAATCTCAACAAATTCTAAGTGCAGAGGAACCCAAATGGAGTACCCATCAACATAAGGAGGGCAGATTTGACACCTCTGGCAAAGTATTGGATGGCATTCACGCATGCCAATGTTTAGCCATGCTCCCATGTTTCTGACATCACTATGCACAGGATCATATTCATCTATTGTATGTTGAGGTATATGGATGTAAATGTTGGTGAGGTCATCGCCAACGAGATCCAGAGTTGCGCTACTACTGTGAGTAGCAGGACACCCTTGGGGCATCGGTCATTGATCACCTATTTGTGCCAGCAGGCTGGGGTGGATACTTCAATTCTACCATTTGAGAGGCCCAGGAAGGCCATAAATGCCTCCTATTATCGACAGTTTTGTGGAGGAAATGAGGCAGTTGGACCAGTGCCTAGGAGACGTTCTAGGAGAGGAGTGGCCCAACAGGAGGATGCACCTGCACAACATGCAGAGTCGTTCCAGATGAGGGACATGTATATGTCCCTGATGGAGGCCAGACTGGAGTCTCTCCGTAGAGGGCGGATAGCTACTACCGAGATGATAGTGGGCTTGTATGATACACCGCCGGTGCACAGGTGGACTATGGATCAGTTCCATAGCGCGATGGCTTGGCCTCAGGAGTAGGCACAAGGGAGTGGAGCTGGAGCAGCTGAAGCTCCAGACATGGATGGAGAAGATGAGGACGATGACTTTGAGGATGCTGAGACTGGACATAAGGAGGATTCAGATGATGATATGAGTTGAGAGGGCATTTATTGATGGATGCCAATGCTTAGAACACGGGTTTTATCTTTTTTCCTTTGTACTTTGAATTTTTATTATTGGTTGAATTTTTTTGAGTAGTATAGGTGTTTGTGCTTTTCTTGAACACTTTTTCTTATTATGGTTTGACTTAATTATCATTGCATGATGAATTTACTTGATGACTATTAGATGTGGATTATGATTGGGATTGTATTGCATGTACAGGTGAATTGTTCACTAGCTGTGTGAACAAATGTGTGGTGATTTATGATTGTGGTTATGATGCTAAGTAGGGTGTATGAATGACATCTAAGAGAGCATAGTTGTGTGAGGTATTGAGCTCTAGAGTTTTTGTTGATATATGTGTTATTTATATGAAAGCATGAATGATATTGCCTGAGTGTTTTTGATTGATTGAATTACATGCTTATGTCATATGATCAAGGCCATTTTTGGAAGCCCTCATTTAGCTAAATTTTCACCCAAAGTAAAGAGAACCATGTGTTCTACCCTTTTGAACTGTAGCCTTAAATAGGTTGAGAATAATTGTATGATATTGATAAGGTTCAAGTTTGGGGTTGTTGGGGGAATTTGAAAGGCAAGAGAAAGGCATTGAGCTCAAGTGTTGAATAAAAGAAAAAGCATGAGAAAAGAAAGAGAAAAAAAGAAAAAGCATGAAAGGTGAGCTCAATGTAAAAATAGAAAGAAAAAGGGAAAAGAAGTTGGGAATAAGTTACATTGGTTAAAAGAGAGTTTATGCTTGAACTTTGAATGATAAAATAACTCTCTTAACTCAAGGATTTTGTGCCCCAGAAAAACCAATTTTTCTTGTTAAGCCCAACCTCATTATAAGCCTTGAAAAAGTCCTTGTGATGGCATTTGTATGTGAGAATGTTGATTGTACTAGATGAAGGGCAATTTTGTTTCATGTAACATGTGAATAACAGAGAGATGGAGTGACTCCTTAAACACTTTAGTGATTGAGGGAAACACTTGCTTGGAGAGGAGTGAGAAAATTTATGATTACATCTTGCTTAGTTGATTGATCATTCATAAGTAAAGCATCTGTTGGAAAATTATGTGATTATGTGAACTGAATTGAATTATGTATGTGTCTTGATAAGATTCCACTGAAAAACTGAATTAAGTAATTACTTGTGAGAAAAATGAATTTTGGATTTGTTGAACTATTTTGATGAAAAGGTGGAATGCCAAGTTTTATCTTGTTTGCTTGAGGACAAGCAAAGTTCTAAGTTTGGGGTTGTGATAACGGTCTAAAAACTGTTATTTTTACACTTAAATTTCATACTAAAACACACCTTTTATGGCTTAGAATGAGCTTAGAATCAAGTAAAACACTTAATTCAGTCAAAAGAAAGTCAAAAGTTGTTTTTAGAGATATTATGCTTGCTTTTGCATTGTTTTGTAGGATTTCATGAGATTTGAGGATGGAAGTGAAGAAGGGAGGACTTAGACTCAAGAAAAGAGGAGAAAAAGGAAGAAAAGAAGAGTCAAGTTCACCGCTCAGCGCCAATTCCAGCGCTTAGCGCCAGCATTCGAGGATGAAGTCACTGTTTCTCGCTTGAGCAACACCGCTGAGCGTCCTGCGACTTGGAGGTCCACCGCTGATCAGCAGAACCGAGCGTTAAGCGGTCTATGATTATAGGGCCCATCGTTGAGCGGCCAAACTGACCGTTGAGCGCTTAAATGATGGGTTTGGGCTTAAATTTTGTTAACCCTGTTACTTTTTTGGCTTATAAATAGACCCAGTGCGTTTTAAGAATTAATCTTTTCGCAAGCAAAGACGTCTAAAGCACTTCTACACTCCTTGGAGACGGTTTCTTGGATGCTTAGGCTCCAATTTATCAAATCTAGGGTTTACTCTTTCATCTTTTTCATTAATTCCATCTAGTTTCACTATGCCTATGGTGAACTAAACCCTTTGTTGTTGGGGAACAATGTAATCCTTTTGAAACTCTCTTATATTGAAATTCTTATTTTATTCATATGCTTGTATTATCAATTGTTGGGTTTTTTTATCTATGATTAATGCTCTTATCGTTTAACTCATTCCGTAAGAAGATGTTTGCCTTTGTCGATACGGGAACGTACGGGGAAGTTATGAACTGATAAAAATTCCCTTTATTAAGCAATACTGCCTAGAGATATGGGTAGGATGATCAATTGTTTTTGATTCTGTAATTTATTGCATTGCTAATTACTTTGGGAGACTAGAGATGGTAAACTAGTAATTAGTGGTAGGCTCTTTTCGCTGAGAGATTGGGTTTAGAGTAGGCTAAGAAAGTTTGCATGGCAATTGATAATAAAGCGAATTTAATAAGAAAAGTAGATATAAGAGGGTGGATAGGGATGAAATTGTAAACCGCAACAACTACATTCATTCATATCTTTTCTTTGCCAACTGATTCACTTGCATTTGCATGTTTATTTTTGTTTTGCATACAACTAAAAAATTGTTTCTTTTCAAGTCTTAAGAAATCAATTTACGTGGAAGATAAGGCCTAAGAGTCCTTTGGGAGAACGATACTCGGTCTAACCGTTTATATTACTTGATAACGATCTGGTACACTTGTCAGGGGCTTAACAGCTTCTGTGGTAGATAAATCCACACATGCTTGTTTCTTTGAATGCTAAGAGATCAATGTAGATCCAAGTAGATGACATGTACCACTGGTGCTTTTTCTGTCTAGCTTACAACCTCCAAAATCTGAATCACTGTAACCTTCCAGAAAAATGTTTGTACCATTTGGATACCATAGTGCAAGACATTTGGTTCCTTTTAGGTATTTTAAAATCCTTTTGACAACGGTTAAATGTGATTCTTTAGGAGAAGATTGAAACCTAGCACAAAGACAAACACTATGCATAATGTCAGGTCTACTGGTTGTAAGATTCAACAATGAACCAATCATACCTCAATACATTTTTTGGTCAACGCTTTTTCCAATCTCATCAAGATCTAAGTAACAGTTTGTTGCCATAAGAGTAGCCACTTCCTAGCAGTCTAGCATCTTGAATTTCCTCAGTAGATCACTACAATACTTTGACTGATGAACAAAGATTCCATTTCTGCCTTATTTTACTTGAAGGCCAAGGAAATATGTTAGCTCACCCATCATGGACATTTCAAACTCATCCTACATTGTCTTTGAAAATTCTTTGCAGAGTGTAGAATTAGTTGATCCAAAAATGATATCATCAACATAAATTTGTACATACAATTTATCTTTATTCATACTTTTAATAAACAAAGTTGAATCAACTTTACCCCTTAAGAATCCTTTTTTCACAAGGAATTCACTTAGGCATTCATACCAGGACCTTGGTGCCTGTTTTAGTCCATACAGAGCTTTTCTGAGTTTGAATACATGATCTGGATGCTCAAAATCTTCAAACCCTGGAGGTTGCTCTACGTACACTTCTTCCTTGATGTATCCATTTAGGAAGACACTTTTGACGTCCATCTGATACAGTTTGAACTTCATTACAGAGGCAATTGCAAGGATAATTCTTATAGCCTCTAACCTGGCCATAGGAGATTTCTCCAATAATGTTGTTGTTAACGGATTGGCAAGCGTACCAAATCGTTCAAGTAATAATAAAATGGTAAGTCCAAGTATCGTTTCCCAAGAGACTCAAAATGCCTTATCGTTCGCGTGAATTAAAAGAGTAAGAGTTGAAAATAAAAATTAATTAATTGGGTTTGAGAACAAAATATAACCATGCAAAAGAGATTGATTCAATTGACGAGAAGAAAACAATGGATGAATGGAGTTGTTGGGGGTTTACAATTTCATCTAATCCGCTCTCTCTTATTTACTCCTCTTGATTAATTAGCTTGATTATCTAATTGTCATACAACTTTCTTGGCCTACCCTTAACCCGATCCCTCGGTGAAAAGAGCCTATTACTAATTATTGGCTTGCTATCCCTAGCCTCCCCTAGCAATTAATAATGCATTATAGAACAGAAGTGACAAACAATTGATCGTCCTACCCCTATCCCTAGGTGGTATTGCTTAATCAAGGAATCACTCACCAGTTCATGACATTATTGTACATCTCTGTATCAATAAAGACAAACAACAGTTATCGAATGAGTTAAACGATAAAAGCATTAAGCACAAATGAGAACCAAACAATTAATAATCAAAGCACATGAAAATCATATAAATAAACAAGAGTTTCAATAAAAGAGAGTATCAAAAGATTACATTGTTTCCCCCAACAATAATAGGGTTTAGTTCACCATTGTCATGGTGAATCTAGATGAAAAATGGATGAAGAATGGAAAAGCAAATCCTAGATAAGAAGATATGGAGCCTAAGCATCCAAGAGATCCTCTCCAGAGAGTAAAATTAGGTCTGGTCGCCCCTTTCTGTCAAAAGAATGCATTTGAAATTGCAACAGGGCTATTTATAGCTGAGGAGCGTACAAGAAAACAGGCCCAAGCCCAGCAGACAACCGCCCGGCGCCACACTTATTCCGCCCGGCGGTTTCCCTCAAGCCGCGCTACCGCCCGGCGGTTTGCCTCTAATCGGAAATCTGCCCAGCGTCCACGCCTGGTGCCAACTCCTCGCACTGGACCGCCCAGCGGTGTAATTTGCCGCCGGGCGGTGCGTCGACTCTTCATTTCTTCATTTTTCTTCCCTTTTCTTGAGTCTAAGACCTTCATCTTCAACTCCATTCTTCACTTTCCCAAAAATGCTACAAAACAATGCAAAACAAGCATAATATCGCTAAAAATAGCTTTTGACTCTCTATAGACTCATTTATTGAGTTTTGCTTGATTCTAAGCTCATTCTAAGCCTTAAAGGGTGTAATTTGGTCTAAATTGACATATGAAAATAATTGTTTTTCAATCGTTAATAGTTGTCTGTGGACACGTTCTTTGGCACTTTCCATTCTTTAGTCGATTCCGCTCTAGGAGAGTCGATTAACGCTTCACAGTTTCCCCTGTCAGTTATCTATCCAGGATCTTCTTCCTCTCCAGCTGAATTCTCTACTTCAGTGATTCTCTTAATGTGCTCAAATGTGTCAGAAGCTTGAATGTATTCATCAAATGCTACATGTATAGATTCCTCAACATTCATAGTCCTTTTGTTGTAAACTCGATAAGGTTTGCTAGTGATGAGTCAATATTTTATTGATTTCACTTAGTTTATTGTGCTAGAATTAATTAGGGAATTGTGCTTAATTGTCCGATATTTTATCGTTTCTGCTAATTGTGCTTAATTTGATCGTAAATTCTAATTTTAATTAATTTGAATTTTCTGAGCTAATTAATTGCATTATTATTTTCAGGGAAAATTTTGGATAATATATTTTGGGCTTAAAGAGAAATGCCACATCAATTTTATTCTTAGTTTAAATGAGAGAGGAGGTGTGGAGTTCATAATTGGAGGTGCACGCAGTAATTATTTACTTGGACATAAAGAAGGGCTGATTTCAATTGAGCTGCTGTCATGGTTTTGGGAAATAGAACACAACCATGGAATCTAAGGGCACTATGGCTCACACGGATTTGTTGTGTTCATTCTAAAAGGAAACATGTTGATTTAATTAGAAAGGAGGTGCAAATAGTCATGAACTCACGGGCTGGAAAAAAAAAAGCTTAGATGTTGGATTGGTGCTTGAAAAAAAAAAAAGAGGCACGGTGCTCCATACTATTACAAGGCCCGCCACCCACTTTGCATTGAATTGTCTACAATTGAAAAAGTCCAACCGCTGAAGATTATTCACGTCCAACACCCGTGAGGCAGCAACAACTCACGTTCATCCAGCATTTGGAGGTGCAGATTCCATCTTCACACGTAGCAGCAGCACCTAGTCTCGGACTCCAGCCTACATGGAAGAAGAAGCCCAGGCCTTCACGTCAACAAGCAAGTCCAACAGCTTCTAACTTCATGTCCAGCAGCTTGAAATTCCATGTGCATTAGACTTCGTCCAAGCGGTGCAGCACTTTCAAAAGAAAAATTATCACAGCCCATAAGTTTGCTAGCACGAACTGCACAAGCAGAAGAAAAAAAAATAATTAACTTTTGCTGCAGTAGCACCACGTTAGCAATGTTGTGTGCTTGGAGAAATCACTTGGGCTGCACGGTCCAGCAGCAGCAACTTCCATCATTATTTAATCATTCAAGCTTTGGCCCAGAGCTCTCCATCACGGTCCAGCAAGGAGTCCAGCAGCAGCTTGGGTTTAGAGATTCAAAACGTCCAAAAGCTGGCAGCAACTCTTCTTCACGGCCCGAACAGCAGAAGTCTGGAGCAGCTGGATCCATCCATAAGCAGCAGCCACGCTGGCAGTAGGGTATAGGGAGACACAGAGAGTCTCGGGATCCACCCTAAACCAGCCGCCACTTACTCTAGGGAATCACTTTCCAATTTCACTCGGGGCATTATTCTTTGGGGTGATTAAAAAGAAAGCCGCCACTCACTTTCGGAGGCTGGTTTTTGAATGTTTTTAATAGCAAATTTATTGGAACCATGATTATTCTTCTGGATTGTGGATGAATATGGAGTGGTCACGGTCTTGAGGAGAAAGCTCACATCCTAGAAAAGGGAGAATTACCATTTTGCTTTCATTTAACCATCATTGTCTTTGCTAGTTGAATATTTTCTTTCATTGAGGTGTCACGCGGTCATATTTTCTTTCCCTTCATTCAAATGTTGACGCTGGATTATGGTTGAAATGAAAAAAGCATTTTTTATTATATTTCTAGGAGAATGAAGATTTTACGGTTTGGGTTTATTACCGTGATGATGAAGTTGCATATCTTTTATTTTATAAGCAAGCGGTGCACATTGATTCAATTTTAGAAGCAGATCGTTTTATTTTATTTTTTTTGAAATGTACGTGATTTATGGTCCAGCTAGGTTTCATTTCATCTAGGTAGCATTTATTTTCATTTATCACTTTACTTGTTTTTAGGTGTTGTCATGCCATGATGTTTGTGGTTTTGTTTTATAATTTCCTTGATTGAAATACAATGAGCATTTCACTTTTTAGTTTGCATTTTAATAGCTATAATGGCATTGTTCGGTTTAATATTTTCTTTTATTTTAAAGTTGTCTAGTATTTTTGGTAGAGATAATTTAGCTGTCATGTTAGTTTAAGTTAGTCGGGTTGGTCGTTAATAAAATTACTTTGTTTCCATGAGATTCTTGCACTTTAATTAGTATAATGTTGTTCTGATTTGGCTCAATATTTAATATGTTGTGTGCTTGTGATTGGGTATACGCTTAGTTGCTTACTCGGTGTTTAATCTTCGCTTAGTTGATTAGACTATATGGTGCATGACTGATTAGAATTGTGCATTGCATTCACTTAGTTTGCGATTTTGAAGACCGAATTAGCCTTCGCTTAGTTGGCTGATTCGTGTCGGATTTGGATTAGAGTAGTCTGTACTTGTCGATAATCTGTGATTGGAAGCATAGTAATTGAGTTGATGACCAACCGTTTTCATTCTGCATTTGATTCCATTTTTACATCTGTGTTTACAATTCTATTTTTACATTTTTGTTTGCATCCGTGTGTTGATTTTATTCATCCGCATTCACACAAACTCTTCACAAACCCCCCCACTTCTTGTTAGACCTGATTCTCGAACCACAGTTTGGTCCTTGAGAGACGACCTAGGAGTCATTCCCTAGCTATACTGCATTCTTTATGCTCATCAAATTTGTGTGGGTTGCGACAGCCCATCAAATTTTGGCGCCGTTGCCGGGGACCAACGGNTCGGTTTTAGGTCTTTTGTTGTGTTAGTGTGTGTTGTCTTGTCTTGTGTTATGAGTGTGATGTTCTGTTTTGTGTGTTCGTCATTGTGTGTTGCATTTAGGTAGCTTTAGTTGCATATTTTCATTGCATTCTTCTTTTCCCCCTTCTTTCCCATGTCTACCTATTTTGCCTATGTGAACACTATTTCTTTTGCCTGTGTCTATGATTATGATTCTCCTTCTGCATCTGACTCTGAGTATGGTTCTCATATATACTCTGCTGATTTCTATGTTGAGAACAGAACGGTTCCTCCTCCATCTCATGAGAGTGCTCCTAGGGAGCCGTTTCCACTTGATGAGGAGGATATTCGTTGTGTTTTCGACACTGGACTGATAGATTTGCTGCCTAGTTTTCATGGTTTTGCAGGTGAATGCCCATATAGACATTTGGAGGAGGTCTACACCATATGCTCTTCAATGAAACCTCTAGATGTCCCGAATGAGGAAATATTCTTAAGGGCATTTGAGTACTCATTACATGGAGCGGCAAGGGATTAGTGTTGTTGTATTACTCCAGGATCCGTCACCAGTTGGGAAGATCTTGAGCATCAGTTTCTTGACAAATTCTCCCCTGTGCGGTATGGTTACAACGACGATCCTGGGTGGACTGATCCTAAGTTGGGATGGTATGGTACTTCACAGCATCACTATCAAGAACCATCATTCCAGACTCCTTGTATGCCTTCTCCACCTGTCCAGGAACCATATCAGCTGCAGTTTCATGAGCCTACCCAGTCTTCATCAGCTGCTGATAGAACTTTGGAAAGCAAGCTTGATTCTCTTTTGAGTTTGCTGACACAGCTGTCATCCAACCAGAAACCAGCACCTCCATCTGCATCTGTTGCGCGGTTGTGTGTTATATGTCTTTCCACTGACCACTATACGGATGTTTGTCCTTCTTTGCACCACCTTGTTGTTCTTGATGTGCCTCACGCTTATGCTCCAAACATCTTCAACAATAGGCAGCCACAAGAGAAAAATCAAAGGCAACAACAACAGCAAGAGGCACCCACCAAGCATTCTATTTCTTTTGAGCCTACATTGTTTGAGTTGTGGGGGCAGATGGGCGCCCAACATATTGAGGAACAGTCTCAAGCTTCAGAGGGATCACCAATTCAGATTGTTCAGCTTCTAGATGAGGTTAGTGACAACCACATAGGAGATGGGGAGCAGAGTCATGAGCTTACTACTGTGCCACCTACTTTCCCACACTCTTATGCCCCCACTCTTGCACCTGAGGAGACTGATGAAGAATTGGAGGACCAGGCAGATATGAGCAACACTATTGAGATAGGTAGACCACATTCATCTTCCACCACTTTAGCCATATCCAAGGAAGTGGAGGTAAACATACCTGAGATAGATTTCGTTGTTGATGATTATGCTGATGATGGGTATGTTGATGATTCTATTGTTGATGAGCTTGTTTTTAATTCTCCCTCTCTGCATGGTGAGAACCACTTTTTGCCATCACATCTGAATGTTTGTTCTCCATGCATTGAACATGAATCTAAGCTTGTTGTTGATATTGTTTCTACATGTGAATTCATGTTCTGAGAGTTTATCTGAGGTTCAGCCTGTTACACTGGGATTGGGTGTTATACCCCTGCATGTTATTTTTGTGGAACCATATTGCACTAACCATGTTGCAGGAGGTACATATGAATTTGACCAACTCACACCCATGGTGGAAGACAAAGGTGCCGACAGTTTGAAGGTTAATAGGCACTAGCTGAACCCACTCATCAACAATCACTACTTCTTGGATCCAGCTATGGAAGACATCTCCCTGCTTGATCAAATTTGGAGGATGAAGCAATTCTTCCTCAAGACTTCCTTGTTGAATCCGATGGTGGAAGATAACTCCTTACAAGTCCAAAATTGGCAACTGCCACCATGATCAGGGGAGTTTTCTTTTCCCTTCTTCTCCTCCTTTCCTCACATCTATTGCACTTGTCCTTGATCTGTAGCCTGTTTTGATTGCTGAGCTTATGTTTGTGACACATTGAGGACACTGTGTAGTTTAAGTGTGGTCTATTGGGGGAGACTCTGATTTGTCGTTGTTAGTTTATGTTTTTTGTGTTAAATTTTTTGTTTTCTAGGTAGTTTTTATTGTGTCTTGTGTACAGTTTTGCATGTTTCTCTTGGGTTCTGGACTTTGTTTAGGTTGTAGATGTGTCTTTCACTTCATTGATACTCTAATTTGGTTGGAATTCCTTGCCTTTCTTTGCTTGGAAAGATGATTATGACGTTTGAGAGGTTGATTTGATTGTGACAATTACCCTGTGTGAGATTTGAGCCACTTAATGTTCTTTCTTGTGTGATATGTCTCTTGATTGCTTGCACATATGCCTTGGCTTGACTCTTGTTGATGATTCTTGATTGATATGCATGTTTGGAAGTGATAAAGGCAGCTTTGTTGTTGAGCCCTTCTAGCCAAATGAGCCTACCTTGTTGTGATCCTTTGATAGCCCTTTTGAGCCTATATTGTCCCCATCTCTTTGTTTTGAAGCTCATACACTAGCCATAACTGAAAAACCATGATTACTTTAACCTTAGTGAATTTTGGAGCTTTGGAAGTGTTTTGGGAATAAGTGTGGTCTCTTGGGATATTCAGATGAATTGGCTAGATTGGTTCCTCTTCTTGTTTGTGTTTTTGTAAATACATGGTGTATCTTGTCTCTAAGAGTTATGTCCAATATTGAGAGAAAAGAAAAGAGACAAGATGAAAAAAAAAAGGGAAAAAAAATACAGAAAAATGAGAAAAATAAAAAAAATGTGTGAATAAAGGAGTCAAGAAGAGGATTGGATTAGAGGTTTTGGTTGTGATTTGACTGTGTTTTCACTTGTTCCCCATTGCTCCTCTATTTCTTTTGGTTTGTAGCTTCTCATCCATATTTATCCTCCCTTGTCCTTGGCCCCATTACATCGGTAAAAGACCTTTTGATTTAAACATGCATACGTTTTGAGTGTTGATATTAGAGGCTTGCCAAGATTGTTTGTTGCATGTTTTCTTGAGTGCATTGAGTTGACATTCTTTACCTTAGACACTTGAGAGAAACACTGGTAGTGTGCATCTGTGAGGTTCTGTTGCTTTTGATTCACCTCTTGAACTGATTAAATATTTTGCCATGCTTGGGATTGCTTGGATGATTTCTCTGAGTATCTGTTTTCTCTGATTCTATGTTGGATACTGTCTACTTCCTTTCTTTGTCCAGATTTCTTTAGGACTGTAATTTTGTTTCTGTCTTGGCTAGTCTTTGATTCTGCCTACTGAGTCTGTGTCAATTCCCTGATGTTCATTGACAGTTCTCTGATTTGTGTCTTGATTTTGCCCAGGAGTGCAAAAGACTAAGTGTGGTCTATTTTGATGAGTCGATATTTTATTGATTTCACTTAGTTTATTGTGCTAGAATTAATCAGGGAATTGTGCTTAATTGTCCGGTATTTTCCCGTTTCTGCTAATTGTGCTTAATTTGATCGTAAATTCTAATTTTAATTAATTTGAATTTTCTGAGCTAATTAATTGCATTATTATTTTCAGGGAAAATTTTGGATAATATATTTTGGGCTTAAAGAGAAATGCCACATCAATTTTATTCTTAGTTTAAATGAGAGAGGAGGTGTGGAGTTCATGATTGGAGGTGCACGCAGTAATTATTTCCTTGGACAAAAAGAAGCACTGATTTCAATTGAGCTGCTATCACGGTTTTGGGAAATAGAACACAACAATGGAATCTAAGGGCATTATGGCTCACACGGAGATGCTGTGTTCATTCTAAAAGGAAACATGTTGATTTAATTGGAAAGGAGGTGCAAATAGCAATGAACTCATGGGCGGGAAAAAAAAAACTTAGATGTTGGATTGGTGCTTGAAAAAAAAAAGAGGCACGGTGCTGCATACTATTACAAGGCCCGCCACCCACTTTGCATTGAATTGTCTGCAATTGAAAAAGTCCAGCGTTGAAGATTATTCACGTCCAGCACCCGTGAGGCAGCAACAACTCACGTTCATCCAGCATTTGGAGGTGCAGATTCCATCTTCACACGTAGCAGCAGCACCTAGTCTGGGACTCCACCCACATGGAAGAAGAAGCCCAGGCCTTCACGTCAGCAAGCAAGTCCAACAGCTTCTAACTTCATGTCCAGCAGCTTGAAATTCCATGTCCATAAGACTTCGTCCAAGCGGTGCAGCACTTTCAAAAGAACAATTATCACAGTCCATAAGTTTGCTAGCACGGACTGCACAAGCAGAAGAAAAAAAAATAATTAACTTTTGCTGTAGTAGCACCACGTTAGCAATGTTGTGTGCTTGGAGAAATCACTTGGGCTGCACGGTCCAGCAGCAGCAACTTCCATCATTCTTTAATCATTCAAGATTCTCTTTACCATTATTTACTACAAAGCATTTGCTTCCAAAAACTCTAAGATGTGAGATGTTTAGTTTCCTTCCCATTAACATTGGCCTTATTATAGTTTTGTTCAGTACATAGCAAGCAGTGCTAACAACGTCCGCCCATAAGTATTTTGGCATATCTCTCTCGTTCAACATAGTTCTTGCAAGCTTTTTAAGAGGTATGTTCTTCCTTTCAACTACTCCATTTTACTGTGGAGTTCTGGGTGCAGAAAAGTTATGTGAAATCCCCATTTCTGATAGATAGTCATCAAACTCTTTATTTTGAAATTCTCCTCCATGATCACTTCTGATGGATTTTATTCTGAGGTCCATTTCATTATGAATAACAGCAGCAAATCTTTTGAATGCTTTGAATGTTTCATTCTTAGTAGCAACAAAGTATGTCCATGTATATCGTGAGTAGTCATCAATAATGACTAGTCCATAAGAATTTCCACCCAAGACTCTTTATTCTAGAAGGCCCGAACAGATCCAAGTGCAATAGTTATAAAGGTCTTGAAGTCAACATTTCTCTTTTGCTTTTGAATGGTTGTCTGGTTTGCTTCCCCTTTTGACATGCATCACATAATCTTCAGATGTAAAACAAATTTTAGGTAGACCACTCACCAGATTCTTTGAGGCCAATTTATTCAATTGATTCATGTCTATATGCGCAAGTCTCCTGTGCCAAAGCCAGGCATCTTCCTCTTTGGTCATCAAGCAGACCATAGAGTCGAATGAATTATCCTTGAAGTCAATTATATAAATTTTGTTGAGCCTCTTTCCTACCAGTAATAGCTCATCTGTTGATCCGTGCTAATTAGACAGTATTTGGGTTCAAACGTGATCTTTAGACCTTTGTCACACAGTTGACTGATGCTAAGAAAATTGTGCTTCAACCCTTCTACAAGAAAAACATTCTTAATTTCATATGATGAAGGAGTTTTTATTTTACCTATGCCAATGATCTTCCCTTTGTTATTATCTTCGTATGTGACATGACCAGTAGCTTTGTAAGAGATATTTGAGAATTTTGTAGGGTCTCCTGTCATGTGTCTCGAGTAGTCGCTGCCAAATACCATGTAGAGCTTTTTGGCTCATGTTTCAAATCAGCCTTGACAATTTTAGACTTTGCCATCATTATCAGTTCTTCTTCCATCTTGATTTTCTTGATATCATCTTGATCTATCTGTGTATTCTTTTTGTCAAGAAACTTTGTAAATTTGTTGGCAAGCAGGTTCAGTCTTTACGATTCAGAGACAAGTTCTCCACCATGTGATGTCTTGTATTGCAAGTTTCCTGTTTCAAATGAGTCATAAAATCCATTAGAAATAAAATTTGATTTCACATTTCAAGGGGCAGATACTGAATCAATTTTGAAATCACAGATTTTTTTAGATTGCAAAACAGAAGCCATCCCTAAGTCTATAGTCGATTCAAGGAAAAACAGAGTCGACTAGTTTTTCAAATATTTTATGAAAACCAGCTCTGGTGCCAACTGTTAGGAAACAGGTAGGCTTCATTTTAACACCAAGAGGGGGGTGAATTGGTGGGTTTTCAAAATCGGAGTCTTTTCGCAATCTTTCATTCAAAGTACACTACGTAAGTTGTAGAAAATTTAGTACAGCGGAAAATCAAAATAGACTACGCAGATAATAAAGTCGACTGAATGTAAAAGTCTAGGGATAGAGAATTCAAACGCAGGTTTTTATATTGGATAGGCCTCAATGCCTACATCCAGTGTCCTTCCAGTACCAGGAATCAAATGCACTATAATGGTCAAGGTTTTTACAACAAGGCTTTTATAGAAGACCTCCACGTCAAAAATATAAAACACTTCTCTAACCCTCTAACCAAAATATAGGCAAACCACACAACAAGACTTGCAGCAAGATATCCCCTCTCCTGCAATCTGCAACCCACTTTGAACAATCTTCAAAGTGTACCAGACTCAACGAGTCCAACCCCTATAGTCACAACAGGTAACAACAATCACCACGGATGCTAACAACAATCTTGATCAACCCAGAAACATCTCAATTGTGCATATTCTGATCAAGCAGTAAGCGCAACACAAGCCTCCTTCAGAAACTCTTCCAAGCAAGATCACAACCATCTTCTTGATGAGTTCTTGGAGCTTTAAAATCTCATAGAATCAATCTGAAACAGAATACAAAATTGTCAGTTTATCAAAAGTCTCTGAGAACAATCAGGTCTCGTCTATTTATAGATTTCTATAAATCAGATGCTCCTGTAGTCGATTATGCTACTAATAAAGTCGACTATATTATAATAGTTATAACAGTTAAGACATAACAGTAGCAATCCAGTCAAACCAATTTATTTCACAGTCAATACGTTTGACCAATATTCAATGCTCAACTAACTTTTAAAAATATAGCTGTTACTATTCATGAGTATAACTGAATTTCAAATCAAGCAACTAATACAGTCCAATGTGTGGCGCACACAGTCGACTTTGACACAAAAGTTCACTTTGAAATTCTTTTCAACTTAAAATCTTACATAGCATTGTTTATGAAATTTTGTGCATAGTCACGAGCCTAAATTGACTTCCCCCATAATGAAGTCGACTTACAGCTTGTAGTAATGCAACACAATGTAAGTTCATAAATGTGCATGTGGTTTTCTTCCTTCAAAACATGTGTAATGCAACCAGATATGATGTAACATATATAAGCTCAGTCAATGTGCATTCACATATCAATATAATCACAGAGACATTGATACGCGGGGCCCAAGCCCAATAAATAAAGTCCAACAACCCAACCCAAGGAGAAGGGTAAAAGTGTCATTTCCACAAAAAGGAAAGGGGTGAGCTTAGCATGACAAGAGGGTGCACCAGAAATCTTTTGCACATTAGAAATGTTGTCACATGCTCCTCATATTGTAAACGTTTAATACATGTAGGCTTCTAGAAGCTAGCACATTTAGCACATGTATTAGAGTTAGGCAACGTGATTCATAGTGGCTGAACACGTTTTTCATCACAAGCCCAAGGTTGAGGAGTCTATATAACTCACCTTGGCTGCNCTTGTATTCACTTTTGGAAATACTATGAGTTTTCTCCTCTACTGATGATAATTCCAGCAACCTGAAATCTCTACCGAAAGTCCTTCATTGAGTTTCTTCCATTTCTTCAACTAGCTTCCTTCCAATGGAAGGCCTCCTGAGCTAGTATTCTCTCCACCAAAAACTCTGCCTCCGCCAATAGCCTCCGTGAAGCCATCTCCATCCGCTGTTTGCTATCACTGCATCACGTTGTCCACTTTGATTCACATCCTCCGCTGCATTCAATCCACGTTACTGGCTGGAGCATCCTCATCAGACATGTTCAACAATATATCAATCAATAAGCAAAAGAACATGTAACACATCAATCAACATATGTGTTATTAAAAATGTGTTGTCACCATCAAAAACCAAAGTGATATAGATATTGTGTTGTCAACAATCTCAACAACTAGGTATATATAAGGTTTTTCCTCATTCTCTGTTTGAATAAAAGTGATGAACCATGGATTAGGTTTTATACATAATGTGGGGATGAAGCTACGGACAATTTCATATAGGCGTTGTGCATGCGTGTTGGATGGACTTATTTTTTTTCATGTGTATTGATAAGCTGTTGTTGAAGCTATCAAATTAATACTACTTTTCAAGGCAACTTCAGTATTGCCTAGTAGTATT
>NW_014544155.1:57630-72072 GCF_000741045.1 Vigna radiata var. radiata | reverse complement strand
TCACTTAACCTCAGAATCCATAATGAAATTACAGCAGAATAGCCCTAGGAGTTTAGAAACACATGATGAAAGAGCGAAAGCAGTGGTGGATGAATGGATGAATGAATGGTGTCTTTTGTGTCTCCCCTGGGTCTCTTTATATAGGGCTTGATTGGGCTTGGACTCTAAATATTCAGTTGATCAAATCTTTTATCTTATATCTTCCAAATAACCAAAAGATTTAGATAATTATAACATTATTTGAAAAATATTTTCTGTTGATATTCCCAAATTAAATCAATTCAACAACTGAATTTTATCTTTCAACTTTTCTGAATTTCCAAAATTTCACAAATGCCCTGAAATTTTCACTATCTGCAGTTTTAGTTCCTTCAAAATTCTCTTAAATTGCATAGAAACCCCTGTTTGACCAGCTTTGACCAGAGGAGTCTTGTTGACCAGTTTTGACTGAGGAGGAAACGTGGCCAATGAAATGCTGCCACGTGGCATTCCCTTTCCCACCCAAAAGTTAGGGTTTCAGATTGGGGAAAGGGAAAAAACTTGTACCTCTACGCCTCTACGAAATTGGTTCTGCCCCCTTTCGTTGGCGAGAACGCGAGAGAGATCTCCGGTTCTTGAATTTGGTTCTGAGCTTTGATATTGCAGGTTTGATTGTGGTGGTGCGAGAAAATTATCCTGATGTAGTTGTTTCTGGTTGCAGGTGGACGAAAGCGGTAACGGCTCACGGAGCTTGCGAAGAAGATGGTGACGGCGAGATCGTGGTGGCCGGTTCTACAGCGGAGATTTGGTGGTGCGATCTTGTTTCTTGGTTTTCTGAGTGCAGGTCTGCAGAGAGGATGATGGCACGATTGGGTTTCTGCAGGTGTGTGTTCGACATCCATGGAGTTTTGGGTATGGAGAAAATGCGATCGATGGCGACACTGGGAATTTTGGGGTTCTTGGGTTGGATTTTCTGAGTGCAGGTGGTGGCCATGGTGGTGCGATCTTGGATCTCGCGATGGAGATCGCGAATGGATTCTGTGTTGGAGGAACTCGCGACGGTCGGATTTCGCGGCGTTGATGGAGAAGATGAAGCTCGCGAATCTAATGGCGGCCTTGGGTGGCATTCTGCGTCGCGACGGAGGAGAAGACTAATGCAGCGGCCTGCACTCCGACCACGCGAGAAAGATGGTGGTTGAGGCGTTGTGGTTGCCGGATTCGGGTTCTGGCGAGGATGGTGGTGGCGGCCATGGGTGGCTAAGGTTTGGATTTGGGAATTAGGGTTTCTGTTGGGGATGGTGATGACGTGGCAAGAGGGGCTAGGTGGCATGTTCTGAGTGGTGTATTTGGTGTGTAGTAGGATCAATGACGTGGCATTATCTGGGTGGTTGGATCTATTAGTAGTGGACTGCCATGTGGCTAAATGTGATGTAATCTGGTTTAATTAGTGGTAGGAGGGGTGTGTATAGGAAATTAGGGATTACAGGAGAGAAAAGGCTTAGTCTTTTGGGCTTGGTTGTTGGCCTGGTTTAGGAGAGAGGGGTGCATGTAGGGAATTTTGGGAGGTGCAAGGGTAAAGACTGCCTCTTTGGCCCATCTGGACACTATTTATCAAATAAAATCTGATTTTGGGCTTTAAATTGCAATTTGGACCAATAAAACTCTAACTTCAGCTGCACAAATAAATATTAGAATATCCAAGAATAATTTATGCAATTAAAATCACTTTTTAAGCCTCTTTAATTCCAAAACCGCTAAATCTAATAATCACAAATCCCCTACAAATCAATCATTTAAGCACAAATATTCTATCAAAAATTTTAATTTTAAAGCATAAATGTAGACATAAATATGCACTCATCATATAGATTCATAGGCTTTTGAGGATGGCATGAACATTTGAGTGTATTGTTAAGTCCGTGGCAAGTGTACCAGATCGTTATCAAGTAATATAAAATAGGTAAGTCCAAGTATCGTTTCCCAAAGAACTCTTAGGCCTTAACTTTCGTATAAACCAATCGTGTAAGACTTGAGAAAAGAAATTAATTTGAGTTTTTGAATGCAAAAATAAACATGCAAATGCAGTGATTCAATTGGCTAAAAGAAACTATGAATGAATGGAGTTGTTGGGGTTTACAATTTCATCTTATCCACCCTTATATATCTACTCTTCTTATTTAATTTTCTTATTTATCATATTGTCATGCAAACTTTCTTAATCTACCCTTAACCCAATCCCTTGGCGAAAAGAGCCTATTACTAAGTGTCGGCTTGCTATCCCTAGCTTCCCCTAGTAATTAATAATGCATGATAAACGGAAGCAAAATACAATTGATCGTCCTACCCCTATCCCTAGGTGGTATTGCTTAATCAAGGAATTCACCCCAGTTCATGACATTACTGTACGTTCCCGTATCAATAAAGACAAACAACCTTTACCGAATGAGTTAAATGATAAAAGCATTAAATACAGGTAAGGAACCCAACAATTGATATATCAAGCATATGTAAGCATATAAAATAAATAAGAATTTGGATATATGAAAGTTTCGAAAGATTACATTGTTCCCCAACAACAAAGGGTTAGTTCACCATAATCATGGTGAAACTAGATGAAATACAATGGAAGAATGGAAAAACAAACCCTAGGTTTGATAAAGTGGAGCCTAAGCATCCAAGAAATATCCTCCAAGGTGTGTAGAGCTGTTGTGGACGTTTCTCTCTGCCAAAAGAATATGTTTTGATTCGCACTGGTTCTATTTATAGACCAAAAAGATAACAGAAAGATCTCAGAATCCGCAATATAAAAACAGACAACCACTCAGCGGCTAAGTGCACCGCTCAGCGGTTTGCCTTCAAGTCGCGCCACCGCTCAGCGATCAATCTCACCGCTGAGCGGTTTGCCTCTAGTCGTCCTGGATACTTAGCTTCACGTCCTGAATGCCAGACAGTGGCTCTCCCTTGAATAGGACGCTCAGCATTGGAATTTGATGCTGAGCGGTCCATAGACTCTTCTTTTCTTTCTTTTTCTTCTTCTTTCTTGAGTCTATGACCTTCCTACTTCACTTCAATCTTCAATCTCATCAAAACCCTGCAAACAATGCAAAACAAGCATAATATCTCTAAAAACATCTTTTGACTCTCATGTGACACGACTTAAGTGTTTTACTTGATTCTAAGTTCATTCTAAGCCACAAAGGGTGTGTTTTGATATCAAATTTATGCATGAAAATAATAGTTTTTAGATCGTTATCACAACCCCAAACTTAGAACTTTGTTTGTCCTCAAGCAAACATGACAAAACAAGACAAAACTTGGCTTTCCGCTTCTTCATCAAATAGTTCAAAACTTTTCAAATTTCCTTTTTCTCACAACAAGTTATTATTCAATTCAGATTTTCAGTGGAATCCTATAAAGATGCATGCATGCTTTCAATCCAAATCAGTTCACATAATCAACTCTTCCCCAACAGATGTTTTATTTATGAATGATCAATCGGCTAAGCATAAATGTAAACATGGATTTCAACAATTCTCAACAAGAAAGTGTTTCAGTCAATCACTCAAGTGTTTAAGGGAGCACTCCATTCTCTACTGTTCACATGTCACATAAAACAATATTGTCATTCATCTAAAACAATCAAAATCCATACATGCAAATTCCATCACAAGGACTTTTCCAAGGCTTGTAATGTGGCTGGGCTATCAAGAAAAATTGGTTTTTCTATGATACAAATTCTTGAGCTAAGAGAGTTTAAATTATCATTCAAAGTTCAAGCACCACTCTCTTTTGAACCAATCTCACTCATTCCCAACTTCTTCCCTTTTCCTTTTATTTTTACATTGAGCTCATTTTTCTTGATTTTTCTTTTCTTCTTTTCCTTTCTTTTTCTCATGCATTTTTCTTTTACACCCTTTGAGCTCAATGCTTTTCTTTTTCCTTTCAACTTTCCCCATACAATCCCAAACTTGAACCTTTTCAGCACATGCAATTATTCTCAACCCAACTCAAGGTAAATCAATTCAAATCAAGGGTTTTCATTCTGTTTAAGGCCAAGGTTCAAAAAGGGTATAACATTTTAAACATTTTGGGTGAAAATTTGGCTAAGTAAGGGCTTCCAAACATGGCCTTGATCATACAACATAAACATGCAATTCAATCAATTATCAAGACTAAGGCAATATCATTCATGATTCCCTATGAACAATACATACATCAATAAAGACTCTGGAGCTCAATACCTCACACAACATGCTTTCTCACACATCATTCATGAATCCTGCTTAGCATCACAATCACAATCATAAACCACTACACATATGTTCACATAGTTTGTGAACCATTCACCTGGATATCAACATACGCACATTCTCAATCATCAACCACATTCAATCATCATCATTGGATAACTCATCATGCAATAAAATCAAACCATCATCAGAACCAGTGTACAAGCCAAGCATAGACAAAAAAGATAAAGTTCTCCTAATCTAAAAAAAACAAAAGTATAGAAGAAAAAGAAAAATCCCTGTCTAAGTGTTGGCATCCATCAGTAGATGCCCACAGCGCAAGTCCTCATCTAAATCAGACTCATCACCAGCCATCGCATCCTCAAATTCATCCTCCTTGTCATCCTCCTCTCCGCCTGGTGCTCCATTTGCTCTAGACCCGCTACCATGGGCCTGCTCTTGAGGCCAAGCCATAGCTCCATGGAACTCGTCCATGGTCCACCTGTGCACTGGTGGCTCATCTCTGCAGTAGCAATCTGCCCTCTGCGGAGAGACTCCATCCTAGCCTCCATCATGGACATGTACATGTCCCTCATCTGGAATGGCTCAGCATGCTATGCCGGTGCATCTGCAGGTATGTCCTCCTGTTGAGCTGCTGCTCTCCTAGGACGTCTCCTAGGAGTTGTTCCAACCGGCTCGTCCTCTGCACAGAACTGCTGATAATAGGACGCATTTATGGCCTTCCTAGGCCTCTCATATGGTGGAACTGCAGTATCCACCCCAGCCTGCTGGCACAAGAAAGCAATAAGGGACAGAGGTCCAACGGCGTCCTGCTACTCACAGTGGTAGCACAACTCTGGATCTCATCAATGATGACTTTCCTAAAATTAACATCCAATTGCCTCAGCATGCAGTAGATAAAGATGATCCTGTGCATAGTGATGTTGGAGACATGGGAGCACGACTGAATGTTGGCATGGGTGAATGTCATCCAGTACTTCGACAAAGGCGTCAAGTCTGCCTTTTTTATGTTGACGGGCACTCCGTTAGGGTTATTCTGAAAGTGCCTTCCAGGAAGGCACATAACCCTCTCAAAATCCGCAATATCTCTGAACCCCCCTACACGTGCTACGTACTGGCACTGCTCACCTGGCCACTCAGTGCCCAAAAAGCTATTAATAGTGTCAGGGTCATACCGGACAATCTTCCCCCTAACATAGCTCATATATCTTCCAGCTGAGACTCCTCCTCTGGTCAAGGCGTTCGTGTAGAACTCCTTTACCAGTTCAGTGCTAGCTGGTGCAGGATAGGTGGCTAGCCTCTCCCAGTCTCTCCTCAAGATCTCTGCTCCAAACTCAGGAGCCAAATATGGGATGAAAGTTGTTTTCCTCTCCATCAACAGTCTCCTTTCCTGCACGGTCACGTAATGCTCCTCGTGCTTCCGAGAGAGGAACCTAGGAGAATAGAGTCGTTGTGGCCTCTTAGGATCCTTCCTTTTGTTACCAGGAGTCTTAAGCCTTCTTGATGATGATGTCATTCCTGCATAAAATAAAATCCAAAATACACCAGAAATTCATCATTAGGGGTTAGCACATCATCAAACAATTTCCAAACCAAGCACAGGCTAACACTAAGGGCAAAACAGGGCCCCTCAGCATCCCTTCATCAAAAATCAAGCATTCAGGCAAAGTTCACTGCAGACCGCTAAGCATCCAGGGAGACCACTCAGTAGCTTGCCTCTAGCCGTGCCACCGCTCAGCGTCAAAATAGACCGCTCAGCGACGATGGCTAGGGTTTTTAAAAAACCCATCCTAAACTGTCCTAATCTCCACTCTATTGCTAATTTCATCAATCCAGACCAAAATCATGCAATTCAATCGGTTCAAACAGTTTTTATTTTATCAATTAATGCATAAAAATCAAAAGCCCTAATTTATCATGTTCCTACACATGTTCTTCATCAAATTTCAAAAATTAGAAACCCTAAGAATGAAATTACACAACTTACTTGAGTGGAGATACTAAATGCTTGCCTTCCAATTGATGATGAATGCTTCCCGATGCAAAGCTCTCACCAAAACCCCCAAACTTTTGACAAGAAAATATGTTTTTGTGAATGGGTGATGGGAAAAAAGTGGGGAAAACTCTTTGGAACACCTTTGAAAGTGAAAACTGGGTGCTAAGGCTTAGGGAGAACGCTTGGGCGAGCTTCAAAGAAGAGATTCAAAAGTGTAGAACCACCAAAAACGCTGAGCTTTTAAAAGCTCAAGCGTGGTCTGCGCTGCCACCGCTCAGCGGTGAGCGTGAAAAATTACCTCCTCTTTTTGGCTTACTTTTGAGCGATTCAATCCTGTAGCACCTGTTTTCATCCTTCAATTTTTAAATTTTATGCCTTTCCCCTCTCAAATGCCACATTCAAGCATATAATGCACTTAGAACAGAGTTAAAAACAAGAAATAATCAACTGGGTTGCCTCCCAGGTACTGCTTGTTTAACGTCACGAGCCTCACCCAAACCTGTCTAGCACTCATCAGTAAGTGCTTATCCTCCCAACACCCTTCAGTAGGTGTGCTACTTGTATCCTTCAGTAGATACATAAAATATTTAGTATCACTTAGTAGATGCTACCCAAAAAATGTTTAAAAAAAAAATCAACAAATTACTTGTCCAAAATCAAATAAACCTAAAACTAAAAATTGTTCTACAACAAGTGGGATAAAATTAAATGTCTTCAAATTTTTCCATCCCGGTTGGGGTCTTCATCTACCAACTCATCAGTTGCCTTTTATCCACTCTTCTGATGGCTTTAGTATATGGTTTTCTGATCTTCACCTTGCTGTCTTCCTTGATCTTGTTTAAAATCCACTTCCTATTCTTGAATCTTACTTGTGAACCTCGTGGAAGTGGTGTATCTTTTAAGTGGATTGTTCCTCCTTTATCAACCTCCTCTTCAGGTACCTGCAAAACATTACAACTGTTAGAATTGGTACCTGTTGTGCTTTCATCCAGTGCAGCTTCTCTACTTGTCTCTTTGAATCTGGATCTCTTCTTCATTTTCACCTTATTTCCCTTAGACCAACTATACATTAACACATATTCTTGATCTTTCAAAGTTATTATCCCATAATGGATACACATCACCATTCTGGAAGTCCACATAAAAGGTCTTCCCAGAATTAATGGAATTCTTCCCTCATTTTCCATATCCACAACTACAAAATCAACTAAGAATTCCAACTACTCAGTACGAACAATTGCATCCTCCACCCTACCAACTGGCTTTTTAATCGAACCATTTGCAACTGTCAAAGTAGTATTAGCTGGTTTTAATACTAGCCCTTTAATTTTTTTCAAGTAACTCAAGGGCATCAGATTGATGCTAGATCCGGAGTCACTCATGGCTCTTCCTACATCCACATCATTTATCACACAGGGAAGAGTCAACAATCCTGGATCCTTCATTTTAGGTGGATGATGTTTCTTTCTTGGCTGCACAAGCACTTCCTGTTCTTCTTCATTTGCATCTAAATTTATCACCGCTCCGAGGTAATAATTAATTTTCTTAGAATAAACAGGAATTTGAGGATGATTTTCATCTATAGGAACAATAGTCACCTGATTAAATATTTCTCTCATCTGCCCATTGTGACCATTTCTTCTTCTCTCAGTTTCTTCAAACCTCTCCTCTTCTTTCTCTTCTTCACCAACCTTATTCTTATCACTCTCACTCATCTCTTAATCTTCTTCATCACTACTTATCTCAATAACTTCCTCTTCTGCTTTTCATTTCTCACTTGCTACAACAACATGACATTCTTCCTTAGGATTAACATCAGTATTAACCCTGAGTTGATTCTTTTCTGTGGTCTCAATTCTCTTTGACAATTGGCCAAGTTGCATCTCCAATGATTTGAAGCTGGCTTGGTTACTTGCATGTTGAGACTCATAGACCTTCAAGAATTTGTCAAATCTATTAGAAAAGTCTCTAACATTCTTTGTCAATCGATTTATTTGCTGCCACAAAGGAGAAGGTTGCTGATAACAGTTGAAAAACAGTTATTTTCATGCTTCATTTGAGACCAAATTACACCGTTTAAGGCTTAGAATGAGCTTAGAATAAAGCAAAACACGTAAGTTGAGTCAGTTGAGAGTCAAAAGTTGTTTTTAGATATATTATGCTTGTTTTGCATTGTTTTGCAGCTTTTTTAAAGATGAAGGTCTTAGACTCAAGGACAAGGAAGAAACATGAAGAAAAGAAGAGTCTAGGAACCGCCCAGCGCCAAAATCCAACGCTGGACGGCCAAATGCGAGGAGAAGCCATTGTCTGGCGCCCAGGCGGTGAAGCCAGGCGGTTTTGCGATTAGGAGCTCACCGCTGGGTGGTGGCGAGATTAAGAGTAAACCGTCGGGTGCCAAAAGTGTGACGTCGGGCGGTTGTCTTCTGGGCTTGGGCCTGTTTTTTGTGACGCTCCTCAGCTATAAATAGCCCTAGTACGACTTCAGATATATTCTTTTGACAGAAAGGGGCGGCCAGACCTAGTTTTCAGTCCTTGGAGAAGATCTCTTGGACGCTCAAGCTCCTTTTTATCCTATCTAGGGTTTGTTTTTCCATTCTTCCATTATTTTTCATCTAGTTTCACCATGACAATGGTGAATTAAACCCTTTTGTTGTTGGGGAACAATGTAATCTTTTGAAACTCTCTCTTTTATTGAAATTCTTATTTATTCATATTGATGAGTCGTTATTTCTTGAACTATATTTAGTTTATTGCACTTAAATAAACCAGGGAATTATGTTTAATTGTCTGTTATTTCCCCGTTTTTCCGAATTCCGCTTAATTTGGTCGGAAATTCGTATTTTCGCTAATTTGGATTTTTTGAGCTGATTAAGCGCATTTTTGGTTTCAGGGAAAATTTTGGAAATATAGTTTGAGACATTTAGAGGTTAAATGAGGTTAAATGGGAGAAGAGGTGTGAATTCCAATTTTTTAGGGTGCACATGAAGAGGGTGTAACATCCAGCTGGTTGATTTATTTTGGGAGAAATGGACTCACGGTTAAGAGGAAAAAAATGCTGACTTCAATTAGAAATGGAAAAGTGATGCTCGGCCTGTTTTGTTTTTAAGAAAAAATATGCTACTGGGTTCATTATTTGAAAAGGGCACGCTGATTCCCTTTAAAGAAAGAAAAAAAGAACACGGGCCATGGTAAAACACGTTGTCCAGCACGCGTCAAAAAGGAGTCCAGCAACAGCAGCACGTCAGTAGCGTTTAACAATTGGCCCGGTCCAGTAGCATGTCCAAGAGGTGCAATGGGTGATCCAGCAATTAGCATTCATGGCTTTGGCTTTCAGAAAGCAACTCAGGTGTGTGCTTGGCAACGTAGGCAGCAACATGTGTTACACTTCACAGGCCTGCAGCACATGATAATTTGGAGAGGTACGGCCCATCTTGCTACGTCCAGCAACTTCATTTCATGTTGCAGCCTTTCATCACGGTCACGGGTCCAGCAACTTGGCAGTGTCACACAGCAGCACTCCACATAGTAGCAGCAACTTCACGCTCCAGTAGCAAAATCAAGCGGTCCAATAAGCAACGTCCAGCAGTATAGTGTCCACAACTTTCATCTAGCCTTCACACGGCCTGTGAGCACAAAAGTGTTGGTCCAGTGCTTCGTTGTAAGGAGCTGCAGCTGCCACGAAAAATAAAAAAAGAAAACAACTTTCGGCCCAAAAGGAAGAAGCACACGGTCTTCATTTAAAGCACCCAACAGTTACCGCGGAAGAGGATTGGATGAGATCCAAAAGTCCAGCAAAGTGTGTCACGGCTTCAAGAGAGCAGCTGGCCCATGGCAGCCTCCACCGTCCAGTAAATGCATTCAGCAGCTGCAGCCCACATTGTACACATCCAGATGCAACAGCAGCTTCTTCCATTTCTCCATCTAGCAACACTTTATACACGGCCCAGAAAAATATTTTGGTGAACATCCAGCTGCCTTCACACATCAATTGTTGTCACGGGCTGAAGAAAAATAAAGCACACAGCCAACAGCAGGATTCACTTGGCTGCAAAGAGCTTCAAGTCCAATCTTCACACGCATCCAGCATACCGATAGCAGCCCACATTAGCATCATGGCCCAGCTGCTCGAAAGGTGACGCTCCAGCAAGCTTGAAACAACGTTCACGGTCCAGCAGCATGGAGGATCTTCATTTTTGTTGGGCAGCTTCATTCTTGTTGGGCTTTTGAAGACACATGTGCATAGAATGAATTGTAGCAGCCAGCATATATAAGGGAGAGGGCACACAAACCTAGAGGAGGTTACTGTTACATTGGCTGAAATGGAGAGCATGTAAGTCTAGAGTTGCCACATTGGAAGAGATTTTCATTTCATTGAACATGGAGGGTGATGTGGGATAGAAAGCTCGGTTGCAGCTGTCACGGTATTTTTGCAATTGAAGAAACGTTGATTCATTTGAGTTGGTGGTGTTACGGTGACAGCTCATGAGCTGAAGGTGTCACGGCCTAAGGAATTTGTTATTTGTTTTTTTTTTACTAATTTCTTGAAGAAAGAAGACGCTGGGTCATTGTAGTGGAGGGGTTGATTTAGTTGCCGAGCTGCACCCAAATTCCAGAAAACAAAAAGGAGATTAAGTGGAAGTTGGTGGCAGCGTTGTCACGTCCAACAGGAGGGTTGTAATGTTTTTTTTTTTTTTATTTTCTTTTTAGCTTGATTGCGTCCCTATTTTCGTTCGGTCCTCCTACTTTGGTCCTCTTCTTTTAAACTTTTTCAATTGAGTCTTCAGAACTGCTAATTTGAAGCAATTCAACCCCTGCCATTAAAAATCGTTAACGGCCGTTAACTGCTAATTTAAAAATAAATTTTATATTAAAAATTATTAAGGAATATTCGTGTAATCAAGATTTTAGAAGGGCAAAGTGGGAATAAGAAAGACTTTGTTCTTCCTCCACATTCCCGCTCCTGTGTCTCCAGATTTGGGGGTTTTTTGCTTTTTTGGGTTTATTCTTCCTCTACATTCTCAATGGTCATCTCAGATTATGCTGATATCTACAACCACAACAATCACTGAAATCGAGATAAGAGAGGAAGGAATCGAGATGGGGATAGAGATTCGGCGAACAGTAGCAAGCGGAGGAGAGGCTCTCACTCCCAAAGCACCGAAGAGAGCATTGGTAACGAACAAGACGAGGATGTTGTAGACGTTGGCATTTCTAAGATCCGTTCTCCTAATAATTCGACGTCGTTTTCCTCCGATCAGAACCATCGTCGGGTCTTCACGCCATCGAAACCGCCTCTGTTTAAAATAACGGAGGAGATAATCGGCGTTACTGTTCCCAGGAAGGCTCGTTCAGGTTGCAACGATAACGATATAAGTGCTCTTTATTTTCCTTTTACACTTTCATTTTGGTGTCTCCCGAAAGTAACTTTTACTTTTTCTCCCTTTTTGTTTTGTTTTGATATTCGGTGTTTGATGTGTTTTCGCAGCTTCTGCGAAAAGGTCTCGTGAAAGTTTGGTCTCGGCAAGTAGCGGCGGCGGTTTAATATATGCCGATGGTTGACATCCTTCCTTGTAAGAGACACGGAGCAGGACTTTTCACCGTTTAGACATTTGATCTGGATATGAACAAACTTAACTCCTTGGCATATTTCCAGGATAAGTTCTCTGGTCAGCATTTTGGAAACTCAATCTTCCAATATTTTTTTTTTTTACAGGAGATGTCGTATAAAGGACAGAATTATTAACCACATAATTGACTGCATGCTTGGCACTTGCATCTTTGCCTGAAAAGAATGAACAGTGTGATGGCTTAAAGAATTTCAAAAGATAAGAATATCAGCAGCTTATGGGAGAATTTCCATAAGAGTTCGGTAATGCTTTGATTGAAAGAAATGAGGTTATCAGTAGATACTGGTATATTTCATATGCGTTTTTTATTGAAAGAAATGATGCATCTGTGAATTGAATTGCCATATAAACTGCACTTTAAATACGAGGTGGGTTTCCTCTGCAAACTAATTTTGGATCTAAAGTTGTCTCAAACATAGCTTTAATCATTTGAGTGTGAAGTTAGAATTGATTTTTTTTTTTTGCTTTAGAACTTCCTCTAAGAATAAACCTCTCCTTTGTTTTTTTTTAATCTGTTTTGTTTTTTTTGAAAAGGACTTTTTTGTTTTGTTTTATTGTTTCTTGAAGGATTGTGTTCTTTGTTGTGTGTTATGTTGCAGAAAGAGATTGAAGTTGTTCCTCAGACATCGAGATTGAGATAGCTCTTTATTTTCTCTTATCTTAATCGCAACGTGTAAGGGAAATCACCTTCAAGGTTTGTGCATTCCAAATTCAAAGAACCAAAATGCCAGACCCCCAAATCTGGATACGCAGGAGCGAGAATGTGGAGGAATAAGAAAGTCTTTCTTATTCCCACTTTACCCTTCTAAAATCCTAATTACACAAATATTCATTAATAATTTTTAATATAAAATTAATTTATAATGTCACGTCATCAATACTTAAACGGCCGTTAACGATTTTTAACGGCAGGGGCTGAATTGCTTCAAATTAACAGTTCTGAGGACTCAATTGGGAAAGTTTAAAAGAAGGGGACCAAAGTGGGAGGACCGAACGAAAATAGGGACGTCTAAATGGTTTAAACCTTCATTTAATTGAATTCACATAAACTTTATTGTTAACGCATGTTTGAGCATTTTCTTTTGTGATGAATGTGTGGTAAGAGGACTACCATGAGTGTAAGACCCGTATAAATAAAATGATTTCTTACCTTAAGCAATTAATTTTGGTGGTATTAGATAATAAATTTTGATGTGAAACGTTGTTGAGAAATATTTAAGGAAGGGAAGAAAATTAAATTAATAATGGTTTTATATTAATTTTCGAAAAAGCTTGGAAACGTATTTAAATATAATTGTTTGCGCTTTTATATCAGCGAATAGAGCTTGGTCTAGTGGTTGTTGTGTGTGCATGGGAGGGTTGTGTGCTTGGTCTTAAATTCTAACCCTCCCAAGACAAAAAAAAGGCTCCTAGCTCTTTTTTAATTTTCCACCTTGGCGTGTGGGTCTCACCATGAGGTAAGAAAGATGAAATCAATTGCATGTGGCCATGAATTATGGGTAGTATCGTGAAATTGTTGGTGTGGTACGTGAAGGAGGTTATTTGCTCCATTCCTTGATGGGTTTCATGCATTAAATGATGAGAGAGAAAGGTGTGTTTTAATATATTTGTGCATGTATTTTGTAAGAGAAGTGGAGAATTTAGTTCTCTTTCACGTCATTTTAAGGGTTGCAGCATCTATTTCTTTTAGTTCATTTTATATGTTTCATTTTGAATGGTTGAAAAGTCAAACTTAAAGCAAAAGTTGGGTGTCTTAGTGAAACGGTCCAGAGGAGGAGAGTTGCCTTCCATTCAGTTACTTTTCTTTCTCATTTACGTTAAGAAGATTGCATTGGTCCTATGGGTTTTATTTCTTTTTCCACTTTGCATGGTTGGGCACTTATTTTCTAGACTTAGGAAACTTGGTAAGAGACCTTAGAGTTTCTTGAGGAGGTTAATCACTGCATTAAAAATTGTAGGCTACATAAATGGGTATTATGGAGGCACTTAAGCACACTTTAAACCTACCATTTACACACATTAAAGAAAGGTTTTATGGGTGTTGATGTGGAGTTAGGAATGGGAAAAATCTGAAATGGTCTAAGGATGCCCTTGGTAGTGACCTTGAGTGGGGGGTTAAGGGTTAGAAAGGTTTAGGATTGATTTTATTTAAGTGTGTAATTTTAAGTTAGTGAGATTGTAATAAAAACTTGGTGAGAGAGTGGAAAAGAAAGAGAGAAAGCCGTAAGTTGAGTGGAGAGAAACATTTCTTTGTGAGAAACAACCAAGTTGGTGAGAGAAAGAAAGTACTCAACCTAGCTTTGGAGTTGGACGAAACTTGAAGGGAACCTAGAAGGGTGAAGGACTTGGAGTCTAAAGAAGGAAATAAACCTAAGAACCTTGGAGACTAGCTTGGAATAGAGGTAAGGGGTTTAACTTGGGTTATAATATGGTGTATGATGGGTAGAAGGTAACATGATAATGTTGATGCATGTTTTCTTTCTTTTGTGTTGAGATTAAAGTTAACACGTTGATGCATGCTCTCTCTTTTTATGTTTAGTTTCCATGTGTTGTTGTATGGAGAATGATTATTTTCATGCATTTTCAAAAT
>NW_014544155.1:55921-57570 GCF_000741045.1 Vigna radiata var. radiata | reverse complement strand
TTTGTATTATGGGTATACCTTGAACTTTATATGTTGGCTTTTCAAAAAGTGTTGTTGTTAAAATGGGTATACATGTTTTGGGCACTTTGGGGTGATGTATGTGTATGAAAAAGTTTTATGGGTACACTTAAAATCATGTTATATTGTGTGCATCTTGTTTCCTTATTACCATATATGAATTATAATATTTTGTGGGATGCTTATCTACACTCTTTGACCAAGAGTGTGGGTAGGAGGGTATTGAGAGTTCTCTTCCATTGATGGAAGAGAAAAGAATGAGTTTTGAATATGAGAGGAGTGAAAATGATGTTTTTGTGAGATGGGGTATATGGGGTTGATGAAATGGTGAAGAAAGAAGAAGCTTGGTTGCATGGGAATAATAAGATCATGAAGGAAGAACATGAAATTGACAAAGAAAAAGAAAGGGGCTGCAAGAGGAGCAACAACCGTGAAGAGGGAAGATTGACGGGTCTTTGGAAGCAAAGAAGGATAAGTTAAATAAGGGTTGATGAAAAAAAAAAAAAAAAAGAAAGAGATGGAGAATGGGTTGCATGGTGGGACGTAAAGAAAGGGGGAATGGATGTGGAGTTTGGGGTTGAAAAGTTAAATAAAATGGAAGAGGTCTTGGTTTTACGTGAAAAGAAGAAATGAGAGTGAGAGATGGGTGTTTGAAAAGTCAAAAGTGGAAGAAAGAGTGGAAGTTGTGTGTGTGTGTGAAATTGACGAAAAAAAAATGGAAGAAGGAGAGAGAAGTTTGACATTGTGAAATATGGGGTGTGTGAGTCTTACGTGAATGGTAATTGAATGGGAGAAAGATTGGCCTTTTAGTCTTAGAAAAGAGAAGAAAAATTGATCTAGAAAAGGGAGTGGGGTCCACGATAATTTTGGTGTGAAAGGTGAGTGAGGTGGATTTTGGTTTAATTGAAAAAAATAAAATAAAAAGTGAATGAGAGAAAGGAAGGTGAGTTACGTAAAAGTGGAAATAGGAGTGAGAAAGAGAGTTTTGATTTGAAAAGAATATTTTAAGTGGGGTCCACGTGGAGAGAGAAAAAAAAATAAAGTTTGATTTTAAATTAAAAAGACTAGTGGGATCCACTTAGGTTGGTAGATTTATGAGAGGGAGTGTATTTAAGATAAAAAGGGGTACATGGAAAAGTGTGTTTTATTATGTGTTGTGATTTTAGTAAAAGGGGGGGTGCACTAGAAATATTGGTTCTAGTGGATGGAAGGGTGAGATTAATAATTTCACGGGGGTGCGCCAGTAGGAAAATATTAATTTTATTTTACTGTGAAAAATTGATTGGTTTAATTATTTAGGTATTTTTAATTAATTATTGGTCAATGAATTTGGTTGACTTTATATATGATGGTGGTGGTTGTGATGGTAAAGTTGTGAGAGCAAAAGTTCTGTCATTTTCTTAGAATTTTTGTCGAACCGATGGTATTCGTATTGCGATAGAGAGGGTTGGATGTCTCGCCCAATGACTTTGGCTCGTGTGAGTATAGTGCTCGGTGGGTGCGCCTAACCGAAGTTTTTACTCGTAATTCCTTGAGGAGTCGGGGAGATAGGCCTAAAGTTGCGATGGAAGGCGACTCGAATCGCCCTGTTTTGCGAAACAGGTTTGGTACGACAAAATTCAAGGAAACAA
>NW_014544155.1:18057-55636 GCF_000741045.1 Vigna radiata var. radiata | reverse complement strand
GTGTTGTGATGTGATGACTATTTTAGTCTATGTTATGATGTTGTCTTTGAAATTATATGCTATGTTATGTCCTTAGTTACTCATCCTTTACTTTTGTGGTTGTGGTTCCACCTACAATGATCGTACTTGTACGGGAGTAGATGGTGTTGCAGATAATGCAAGGCTGGAGTAGCACGATGAGAGATTTGGGAATTTGTTATGGGCAATTTATCATGTTTTAAGTTATTTCTTGTTTTTGAATAATGGATTTGATATTGTAAGGTTGAACTTTATGTTCTAAGACGCTTAAACCTTTGAGTTTTTATTTCTGCGATGTTAATTTTGAAAATAAAAAAAAAATTGGCGTAAAATTTCAGATTCTATTATTTTCTAGTGGCACTCCGTTAGGGGTGTTACAATGAGCATTAATTGTTTCTAGTTGAGATTTGTCATTTGCCATTTAACTTTATTCGTGTTGTTGACGCATTACAACTCTAGTGTAGTAGGTGCATTTACTTATTTCTATATTTCATTTTAGTTTATTGACACCAAGGAGAATTGAGATTCGTTTCTGTTGCACGTGCTTGCTTCCGACGCTGATTTCTATTGAAGTGATGAGCACATTTCACTTTCTTGCATTTAGTAAAAGGGATGTTTTGGGAGAGGTAATGGACTTTTAATTTCTTTCTTGGAGAAAAGCATGTGATTGTATTTGGACAGCTCCACAAGCTTATTTCTTGCATTTAATTTGTCAAGCACATTGAGCATTTAATTTTAATTCCAAGCTGCATGTTAATTAGTTCAGACATCTTTCTTAGAACTGTTCAATTTATTGCCTTCATTTACTATGTTGTCTGTTGTGTTCGGTTTATTGTTCCCATTCACCATGATGTTTGTTCTCTTCGATTATGTTAATTTAGTTGTCATATTGGCTTAGGTTAGTCGGGTTGGTTATTAATAAAATTACTTTGCTTCCCTGAGACTTTTGAACTTTAATTGCCATACTGCTGCTTTGATCCTGCTCATTATTTAATCTGTTGTGTGCTTGCGATTAAGTACACGCTTAGTTGCCTACTCGGTGTTTAATCTTCGCTTAGTTGATTAGACTGTATGGAGCATGACTAAGTAGATTTATGCATTGCATTCGCTTAGTTTGCAATTTTGAAGACCGAATTAGCCTTCGCTTAGTTGGGTGATTCGTGTCGGATTTCGATTAGAGTAGTTTGTACTTGTCGATAATCTGTGCTTGGAAGCATAGTAATTGAGTTAATGACCAACCGTTTTCATTCTGTATTTGATTCCGTTTTTACATTTTTGTTTACGTGTCTGTTTACATCTGTTTTTACATTTCTACTTGCATCCTTGTTTTGATTTTGTTTATCCGCATTCACAACCCCCCCCACTTCGTGTCTGACCTAATTCTCGAACCACATTTGGTCCTTGAGAGACGACCTAGGAGTCAATTCCTAGCTATACTGCATTTCTCATATGCAATCAAATTTGTGTGTGCCGCGACACCCATCAAATATGCTTGTCGTATGCTTTGATTATCAATTGTTGGGTTTCTCTTCTGCGCTTAATTCTTTTATCCTTTAACTTATTCGATAATTGTTTTTTTGTCTTTATTGATACGGGAACGTACGATACTGTCATGAACTGGTGGGAAATTCCTTGATTAAGCAATACCACCTAGGGATAGGGGGTAGGACGATCAATTGTTTTTGCTTCTGTTCATCATGCATTATTAATTACTAGGGAGGCTACGGATAGCAAGCCAGTAATTAGTAATAGGCTCTTTTCGCCGAGGGATCGGGTTAAGGGTAGACTAAGAAAGTTTGCACGACAATTAGATAACAAAGCGAATCAAATAAGAGGAGTAGATAAGAGAGAGTGGGTAAGATGAAATTGTAAACCCTAAAAACTCCATTCATCCATAGTCTTTTTCTCGTCAATTGAATAAATAATATTTGCATGTTTACTTGTTGTTTCTTGCATCCAAACCAATTAATTTTTCTTTACAAGTCTTATGATTTCAATTTGCATGAACGATAAGGCCTTCGAGTCCTTTGGGAAGAACGATATTGGGTTTACCAATTATATTACTTGAAACGGTTTGGTACGCTTGCCAATTTGTTAACAAGTTTTTGGCGTCGTTGCCAGGGACTCGAGGTTTAACTTTTTCAAGTAGTGTAAATTGACTAAAATTTGACTTGCTTGTAATTTTTGTTTATATTTTGTTTTGGTTAATTTTGTTTTATTTTTCTTTAAAAGTGCTTTTAGGGGTGTTGTTTCTTGTGTATGCAGGAAGGAATACACACTAGGAGCAAGAAAGACTAGCAACCTCTTCTTGAAGGGCTATCAGATAGGAGAAGGAGGAGAGTTAGACATCCTGCACATGCAAACTTTCCTTCTCCTGAAAGACTTTTGCAATCTTCAATAGAGGCTTCTTCACAGGACATTGAGGAGATGACGGATCAACCTCTTCCAAGACGCACACTAGAGGACACATCAAACACGGTGGGTCCTTTGCACTTCAACAGTATAGCCATGCCAGTAGATAATGCAACAAACATGGTGATGAACCCTGCACTCATCCAGCTAGTACAGAGCAACCAATTTCACGGGTTGTCAAATGAGAATCCCTATGATCATTTGATTACCTTTAGTGAAATCTGCAAAACCGTCAAGATGAACAGAGTTTCTGATGACAGGGTCAAACTCAGCTTGTTTCCTTTTTTTTCTTCAAGGAAACGCTAAAGCATGGTTGCATTCATTCCCAGAAGGTACTTTCAGAACTTGGGAGGCTGTGGCAACAAGATTTGTTAATAAATTCTTTCCACAGACAAAGATTAATCAAGGGAAGTTGGAAATTTCTTCATTCAAGCAAGGAATGGAAGAAACTCTTGGACAAGCTTGGGTAAGATTCAAAGGCCTGTTGAGGAAGACCCCAGTCCATGGGTTTGACAAGACCTCAAATCTACTTGCTTTCCTTGGAGGCTTACACACTCAGTCAAAGATGATGCTAGATGCTTCAGCTGGAGGCGGTATAAAGAAAGACTGAAGATGAAGCCTACGAATTGGTTGAAGACATGGCCATGAATGAAGTGACGCATAGTGAAAGGGGCGTACAGAAAGGAGGACTTTTGCATCTCCCTGCTAATGATGCTATGACTGCTCAGAATCATCTCCTTACTCAAAAGCTGGAGAAGTTAACAAAGGTCCTTTCTGAACTTCCAAAGGGGATAAGGAATATCTCGCAAACTCAACAACTTTGTGATCTATGTGGTGGTGACCATATCAATGGTCAATGTGCTTTTCTTGAAGAAATGCAGCAGGAAGTCAATTACATGGGAAATCAATTCCAGAACAGGCAAGGTAATTTTAACCAAGGCAATTCTAGCCAAGGTTGGAAGAACAACCCTAGTATTGGACAAAATCAGAATAATTCTTCTAGGCAAGTAGGAAGCTTTCGGTAGCAACAACCATCACCTTTATGACAGTAGGTGTACAGCTTGACAGAGACTGTCAGAGGCCTAAGTGACAGATTTGACAAATTCTTGAAGGTTTATGAGTCTCAACAAGCCAATGACCAAGCCAGCTTCAGAGCATTAGAAACACATATTGGGCAGTTGTCTCAAAGGGTAGAAACCACCGAGAAGAATCAGTTTCGGGCTAACACTGAAGTTAACCCTAAAGATGAGTGCAAAGTTGTTCTGACAAGAAATAAAAGGAATACAAAAGGGGAGATAATTGATATTAAGAGCAGCGAGGAGGAAGATGAGGAGATGATTCATAATGATGAATTTAATGAGCAGGAAAGTCGTAAAGAGGAAAGAGAAGAAAAAGAAAAGGAGAAAGAGAAAGAGAAAGAGAGTCACTGAGAGCCATTCAGGGAAATCTTTAATCAGGTGACCGTTACTCCTTTAGTACTTCCACAAATTCCTTACTATGCTAAGAGGATCAAGTACTATCTTGGAGAGGTTATTGATCTTGAGGATGAAGAATATCAGGAAAGGTTGGTTAAGCCCAAAAAGAAGGACCATCCAAAAAAATTGAAGGATTCAGGGAGTTTGACTCTTCCTTGTGTTATTAATGGTGTGGATATAGGGAGAGCCATGATCGATTCAGGATCAAGTGTTAATTTGATGCCCTTTAGTGATTTCAAGAAGATTGGAGGGTTAAAATTAAAACCAGCTAATACTACCCTGACAGTGGCGGATGGATCTATTAAGAAGCCAGTTGGGATGGTGGAAGATGAAATTGTTCAAATTGAAGAGTTGGAGTTCTTGATTGACTTTCTAGTTGTGGACATGGCAAATGAGGGAAGAATTCTATTACTCTTAGGAAGACCTTTCATGAGGACTTCTAAAATGGTGATACGTGTCCATGATGGAAGAATGATGTTAAGAGATCAAGACCAAGTGTTGACTTATAGTGGTTCTGAAGAAAACAGAATGAGAATAAGAAAAAGATCCAGATATAAAAGGGCCAAAAGTGAAGCTGCAAAAGAGGAAAACACCACAGGTATTGATCATCTTAATAGTTGTAATGTTTTGCAGATATTTGAGGAGAAAAAGGAATACAAAGGAGAGTCGACCCACTCAGAGGATACACCATTCCTACGCGGCATGTCAGTAAGGTACAAAAACAGGAAGTGGATTGTGAATAGGAAGCTTAAGGAGGAAGGAGTAGTGGAGATCAAAAGGCCGTACTCTACAGCAATTCAAAGAGTGGATAAAAGACAGTTGAGGAGTTGGGATGATGAAGATCCTAACGTGAAGAAGAATATTTGATTTGCTGGAGAGCATATTTTGTATTATAAAATAATTTTTTTTTATTTATTTGTTAGACATGTAATTTTTGGGTTTTTGAACAATTTTTGGGTGGCATCTACTGGGGGATGCTAATTTTTATGAAGTTACTGAAGAACACAGGAAAGTACACCTACTGAAAGGTGTTGGGAGGCACTTGCTGATGAGTGCTAGAACAGGTTTGGGTCATACTCGTGACGTTAAACAAGCGCTACTAGGAGGCAACCTAGGTTCTCTCTTACCTTTGCATTTTGAATTCTTAGAATAGGTTGAATTTTTTTTATTTTCAGTATCTCTGCTTGGGTTGAATACTTTTCTGAAAATGTATAACATGCATGATAAGTCTATTCAATGATGATTGGATGTGAATGATAATTGAGTTGTGTTGCATGTTGATATCCAATGAAAAAGTTCACTGACTATGTGAACAGATGTGTGATGAATTATGATTGTGGTTATGATGCTAAGTAGGGTGTATGAATGAATGATGTGTGAGAAAGCATGTTGTGTGAGGTATTAAGCTTCAGAGTTTTTATTGTTGTATGTATTGTTCACAGGAAAACATGAATGATATTGCCTTAATCTTGATAATTGATTGAATTGCATGTGAATGTCATATGATCAAGGCCATTCTTGAAAACCCTTCTCTAGCCAAATATTCACCCAAAGTGCTTGAAATATTATACCCTTTTTGAACCTTAGCCTTAAACAGGATGAGAACCCTTGATTTGAAATTCTTTACCTTGAGTTGGGATGATCTTAACTGTATGTGTTGAAAAGGTTCAAGTTTGGGGTTGTATGGGGGAAATTGAAAGGCAATTGAACAACATTGAGCTCAAATGTTGAGAAAGAAAAATGCATGAGAAAAAGAAAATAGAAGAAGAAAAGCATGAAGATGAGCTCAATGTAAAAATAAAAGAAAAGGGAAGAAATTGGGAATAAGAGACATTGGTGAGGTAGAGAGTTGTGCTTAAATTTTGAATACTATAGCTCTCTTAACTCAAGGATTTTGTATTCTGGCAAAACCAATGTTTCTTGTTAGCCCAGCCTCAATACAAGCCTTAGAAAAGTCCTTATGATGGCATTTGCATGTGAAGATTTTGATTGTTTGAGATGAATGGCAATTTTGTTTCATGTGACTTGTGAATAATTGAGATTGGACTGTCACCTTAAACACTTGAGTGATTGAGTGAAACACTTGCTTGGTGAGAATTGATAAATTTCATGCATCTTTGCTTAGTGGATTGGTCATTCATAATGTGTAACATTTGTTTAGAAATATGTGATCATGTGAAGTAAATTGAATTGAAAGCATGCATGCATCTTGATTTGATTCCACTGAAAGTCTGAAATTGAGTAGTTCTTGTCATGAACTTTAGGAGTGTTGAACTATTGGATAAAAAAGTGGAAAGCCAAGTTTTGTTTTGTTTGCTTGAGGACAAGCAAAGATCTAAATTTGTGGTTGTGATAACAGACCAAATTACACCCTTTAAGGCTTAGAATGAGCTTAGATTCAAGCAAAACACGTAAGTTGAGTCAGTTGAGAGTCAAGAGTTGTTTTTAGAGATATTATGCTTGTTTTGCATTGTTTTGCACTGTTTTTGATGAAAGTGAAGAATGGGGTTGAAGATGAAGGTCTTAGACTCAAGGACAAGGAAGAAACATGAAGAAAAGAAGAGTCTAAGAACCGCCCAATGCCAAAATCAACCGCTAGGCGGCCAAATGCGAGGAGAAGCCATTGTCTGGCGCCCAGGCAGTGAAGCCAGGCGGTTTTGCGATTAGGAGCAAACCGTCGGGCGGTGCAACTCACCGCCGGGCGGTGGCGCAATTAAGAGTAAACCGTCGGGCGCCAAAAGTGTGACGCTGGGCGGTTGTCTGCTGGGCTTGGGCTTGTTTTCTGTGACGCTCCTCAGCTATAAATAGCCCTAGTGCGACTTCAGATATATTCTTTTGACAGAAAGGGGCGGTCAGACCTAGTTTTCACTCCTTGGAGAAGATCTCTTGAATGCTCAAGCTCCTTTTTATCCTATCTAAGGTTTTTTTTTTTCATTCTTCCATTATTTTTCATCTAGTTTCACCATGACAATGGTAAGCTAAACCGTTTTGTTGTTGGGGAACAATGTAATCTTTTGAAACTCTCTCTTTTACTGAAACTCTTATTTATTCATATGCTTGTCGTATGCTTTGATTATCAATTGTTGGGTTTCTCATTTGCGCTTAATTCTTTTATCGTTTAACTCATTCGATAATTGTTGTTTGTCTTTATTGATACGGGAACGTACGATACTGTCATGAACTAGTGGGAAATTCCTTGATTAAGCAATACCACCTAGGGATAAGGGGTAGGACGATCAATTGTTTTTACTTTCGTTCATCATGCATTATTAATTACTAGGGGAGGCTACGGATAGCAAGCCAGTAGTTAGTAATAGGCTCTTTTCGCCGAGGGATCGGGTTAAGGGTAGACTAAGAAAGTTTGCACGAAAATTAGATAACAAAGCGAATCAAATAAGAGGAGTAGATAAGAGAGAGTGGATAAGATGAAATTGTAAACCCTAACAACTCCATTCATCCATAGTCTTTTTCTCGTCAATTGAATCAATCGCATTTGCATGTTTACTTGTTGTTTCTTGCATCCAAACCAATTAATTTTTCTTTACAAGTCTTACGATTTCAATTTGCACGAACGATAAAGCCTTCGAGTCCTTTGGGAAGAACTATATTGGGTTTACCAATTATATTACTTGAAACGATTTGGTACGCTTGCCAATTTGTTAACAGTTGTTGCGGCCTGAAGCTTCCTGTTTGCCCTGATGGGTTGTTCTGTTGTTGAAGCTCTCTTGCCTACACTGGAACTGATTTCCCATGTAATTTGCTTCTTGTTGTATCTCCTCTGGAAAAGCACCTTGACCATTGATATGGTCACAACCACAGAAATCACATACCTGCTGCGTTTGGGAGACATTACGCATCTCCTTAGGAAGTTGAGAGAGGATCTTTGTCAATGTATCTAACTTTTGAGTCAACAGATGATTTTGAGCAAGCATGGCATCATCTGGAGGCAAGAGCAAAACTCCTCTCTTTATTATAGGTGTGTTAACGGTTGAAAAACAATTATTTTCATATGTCAATTTCGACCGAATTACTCCCTTTACTGCTTAAAATGAGCTTAGAATCAAGTAAAACTCAATAAATGAGTTTGTAGAGAGTCAAAAGCTAGTTTTAGCGATATTATTCTTGTTTTGCATTGTTTTGTAGCATTTTTGAGAAAGTGAAGAATGGAGTTGAAGATGAAGGTCTTAGACTCAAGAAAAGGAAAGAAAAATGAAGAATTGAAGAGTCGACGCATCGCCCGACGACAAATTACACCGTCGGGTGGTCTAGTGCAAGGAGTTGGCACCAGGCGTGGACGCTGGGCAGATTTGCAATTAGAGGCAAACCGTCGGGTGGTAGACCCCTGCCGCCGGGCAGTAGCGCGACTTGAGGGAAACTGCCGGGCGGAATAAGTGTGGCGTCGGGCGGTTGTGTGCTGGGCTTGGGCCTGTTTTCTGTGACGCTCCTCAGCTATAAATAGCCCTGTTGTGATTTCAAATGCATTCTTTTGACAGAAGGGGGCGGCCAGACCTAATTTCACTCTCTAGAGAGGATCTCTTGGATGCTGAGGCTCCATTTCTTCTTATCTAGGGTTTGTTTTTCCATTCTTCATCCATTTTTCATATAGATTCACCATGACTATGGTGAACTAAACCCTATTGTTGTTGGGGAAACAATGTAATATTTTAATACTCTCTTTTATTGAAACTCTTGATTAATTTATATGATTTTCATATGCGTTGATTATTAATTGTTGGGGTCTCATTTGTGGTTAATCCTTTTATCGTTTAACTCATTCGATAACTGTTGTTTGTCTTTATTGATACGGGGACGTACAGTACTGTCATGAACTGGTGAGTAATTCCTTGATTAAGCAATACTACCTAGGGATAGGGGGTAGGGCAGTCAATTGTTTGTCACTTCTGTTCTATAATGCATTATTAATTGCTAGGGGAGGCTAGGGATAGCAAGCCAGTAATTAGTAATAGGCTTTTCTCGCCGAGGGATCAGGTTAAGGGTAGGCCAAGAAAGTTGCATGACAATTAGATAATCAAGCTAATTAATCAAGAGGACTAAATAAGAGAGAGCGGATAAGATGAAATTGTAAACCCCCAACAACTTCATTCATCCATTGTTTTCTTCTCTTTTGTATGTTTATATTTTGTTGTCATATCCAATTAATTAATTTTTATTTTCAAGTCTTACTCTTTTAATTCACGTGAACGATAAGGCCTTTCGAGTCTCTTGGGAAACGATACTTGGNCAATTAATTAATTTTTATTTTCAAGTCTTACTCTTTTAATTCACGTGAACGATAAGGCCTTTCGAGTCTCTTGGGAAACGATACTTGGACTTACCGTTTTATTATTACTTGAACGATTTGGTACGCTTGCCAATTCGTTAACAAGTTTTTGGTGCCGTTGCCGGGGAGTCGAGGTTTAACTTTTTCTAGTAGTGTGGATTGACTGAATTTGACTTGGTTGTAATTGTTTTTGCTTTATTTTGTTATTTGTGGTGTATTTTTATTTTTTTCTGTAAAAGTGCTTTTAGGGTTTGTTTCTTGTGTATGCAGGAAACAATACATACTAGAAGCACAAAAGACCAGCAACCTCTTTTAGAAGGACTACCAGACAGGAGGAGAAGGAGACGTCCTTCACTTGGGAGATCTCTTTCTCCTGAAGCATTTTTGCAGTCTTCATTTATGATTCCTACACCAGATATTGAGGAGATTGTTGACCAACCTCCTCCCAAATGCACACTAGGGGACACATCAAACACAATGGGCCCTTTGAACTTCAACAGTATTACAGTTCCAGCTGAGAAACGCAACCAACATGGTGATGAGTCTGGCGCTCATCCAATTGGTGCAGAATAATCAATTCCATGGGTTGTCGAATGAGAATCCTTACAACCATTTGACCATCTTTGATGAGATTTGCAACACCGTGAAGATCCATGGAGTGTCGGATGACAGAGTAAGACTCAGTTTGTTTCCTTTTTCTCTTGGAGGAAACGTAAAGGATTGGTTGCATTCTTTCCCTGAAGGAATTTTCAGGACTTAGGAAGCCGTGACACAGCAATTTGTCACTAAATTCTTTCCCGCTCCTAAAATTAATCAAGGGAAGCTGGAGATCTCTTCATTCAAGCAAGGGATGGAGGAAACTCTCGGGCAAGCAGGTTAACAGTTTAACTGAGACGGTCAGAGACTTAAGTGGAAAATTTGATAATTTTTTCAACCAAGTGATTGTGGTACCGTCAGTAAATCTGCAAATTCCTCCTTACGTTGAGAGAATCAAACTCAATTTTGAAGAAGAAATTGAACTCACTGATGAAGATGAGGATCCTGCTGTTGAACCTCTGAAGAGGGATCACGCAATTAAGGCAAAAGATCCGGGATGTGTGACACTATCATGTGCCGTGAATGATTTTGATGTGGAAGCCATGATAGATTCGGGATCTAGCATTAATGTGATACTCACAGATTTCCTGACAAAAATAATAGGGCTTGTATTGAAACCATCCGATCTCATTGTGACAATGGTTGATGGTTCGAAAAAAATATCGGTGGGTATAGTAGAAGATGTTATTGTACGAGTGGAACAACTAGAATTTTTGGCAGACTTTGTTATCATGGACGTGGACGCTGACGATGAGTTTCCGGTGGTTTTGGGAAGACCCTTCATGGCAACTTCCAAAATGCTTATTTGTGTCTACGATGGGCGAATAATGATGAGAGATCTTGATCACTTGTTTCTTTATACTGGGTATAAGGAGAACAGGATCAGAGTGATGAAAAGACCCAGACGTGAGGAGCTAGAGAGAGAAGCTGAGCAAGAAGAGAGCATGTCAGATACTAATTATTTTTATAGTTGTAATGTTTTGCAGGCACTAGTGGATAAAGGAAGGAGAACCATTCATCCAAAGTCAAGGGACAAACCATTCCGACGGGGAAGCAAAGTGAAATATAAAAGGAAGGAGTGGATAATTAAGGAGCTAAAGGAGAAAGGAGCAGTGGAAATTGAAGCACCGTACAGTAGACAAATCAAGAGAGTGGACAGAAGAAAGTTAAGCCGGTGGGATGATGAAGATCCCAAAGTGAAGAAAAAGAATTGATTTGCTGGAAATTATTTTTGTATTTTTATGAACACTTTTCATTTTTTTTGTTATTTTCATTTTTAATTTAGTTGGAACATGTATTTTTGAATTTTTGGAACAATTTTTGGGTAGCATATATTGAGGATGCTAAAGTATTTTTGAATCCACTGAAGGATTCCAGGAAGGCGCACCTACTGATGGGTGCTAGAAGGAAATGCACTTACTGACAAGTGCTAAACAGGTTTGGGTCAGGCTCGTGACGTTAAACAAGCGCTACTAGGAGGCAACCTAGTTTTCTTTCTTTTACTTTTGCATTTTAAATTTTTATAATAGATTGAATTTTATTTTTAGTGTGTATGCTTGGCCTAAGTACTGTTGATACGTGGGGCTCAAGCCCAATTTCATTAGTCTAGCATTTCTTTTATGTACCTTGTATTGTGATAGGCATGTGGGACTTTTAGTCCTATATAAAGGCATGCCCACTCCTTTTGTAAGTACTTTTGAGATTAATGAGAATAAACTTTTCTGAATCAGAAAATATTCTCTCTTGAAAGTCATAGGCTAGAGAGTCCAAAGACTGCCTCTAGCCACTTTCCAGCACACTTCCTATTTTTTTCATTTTTCAATTATCCATCGTGCTTCTCTCTCACGGAGATCCAATCCTCTGCTGACACATCCTCATTGCAAGCGTCAGCCCTCCATGACCACGTCTTCAATACGCTGACTGGCTTATTCTCTCGAGGCCTCAGCACTTCATTCCATTCATTCCAACACAACACCATTTCTTCACTTTCGTTCAGCAGCCTCTCTCTCTCTCTCGAGAGCGTATCCAGCCACCAACCACGGTAATCTCCATCTTCTTTCTCAGACCTGTCCTCGCATAAGCCATTTCCACCATTTCAACTTCCTATTCGATCCATTTCTTTGATCTAATCGGTGAAGTCCTCTTTTCGCCGAACAAACCTACTGATCTAGGGTTTCCACCATTAAAACCTTCGATCTAGGGTTCGTTCAACCTTTTTCCTCCGATTATTTCACTTCTCCTCCGATTAAATCCTCTTCTACATCAAACCCTAACCATTTCACCGATTAAACCACAAATCTAGGGTTCATTAGTTGATTTCTGCTTTCCGCTGCATCTATTGTCGGTTCATCAGCTCAATCCGCATCCGATCGACTGTTCCTCACTGGATTGGACTGTATCAAGTGGTAATCAGAGCATAGGTTCTCTTCCTCGGGTTAGGCACGCTTCAAAGCTAAATATCGTGTTTCTCTCTGATTTGCGTTGCTTCTCTGATTTTCGATTCTGTCTTGATTCTTCATCTGTATCATTTGCTTCACTGTCTTGTGATGACTTGATATGTGTTTGTTGTGCCTTTGCGTCTTTGTTTTGTGTCTTCATCATTTTTGTTCGTGTTGATTCATATTGTTTTGTCTCATTTGATTCTGAGTAGTTTTGTTTTTCTTTATCATCCTCGCGTTGTTCATCAATTTCATTCACTGTCTTGATAAGTTTTGATTCAGTGTCTGTGTTGTTTTGATATTCGGCGTTTAGGTTCCAATATTTTTGTAGGTGTATTTGTTCTATGCTTTGAGTCCATTTTCATCATTTTAATTCGGTACAACTTGTTTGATTGAGTTCGGTCAAAGTCATGTAAGTTTGCTTTTCTGTCTTGAATTCGAAGTTGAATCTGCTGATTTGATTTGTTTGTTCTGAATTGTATGCACACCATCAGAGCAGTGACACTATACTGGTGAGCTCGGATGCAATATTTGAGAATTCAGACTCATTTTAGAAATTTGTGCAGTAGTATGAATTTTTTTTTTTGTGTATCGTTTGCAATTAAAAGTGGATCTGTGCTTGAATGAGCATATCGAGCTTGTACTTGATGCACACCATTTAAGCTCTGAGTTGCTTATGCAAAAGGCTTAGTAGCATCATTGGAAAGCTCACTTTGCATTGTAGTTGATCGATCTGCATTGTCTTGTGTGAGCCTAGTTTTTGTTTTTTAAAATCTGATCTGACATATAGATCCTTGCTGAACATCTTGTATTCACTGCTTCCAACATTATTTTTTTTTTTGCCTGTTCTGCATCTCAGTGTTGAAGTTATTGCATGGTGAAGCCTGATTTTAGCAGAATGCTCATTTAGTCAAACTGCCAAGATCAGTTTGCACGAAACTGCTATAGGGGCTGAGTGTCTTGATGCTTTGGTGTCTAGCCTTTGTTTGATTGTGTTTTCTGAGTTGAATCATTGTGCTTTTCACATGAATAACCTGTTGAACAGTTGAAAAAGTAGTAGTTCATTATGTTGTTGTGAACTGTAGCAAAAGCTTTCAATATTAAAACAGTCTTGAATAATCATGATAGCTGGTTTCTAAAACAACAAAGGAAAGAAAGAAGCAATTTGAAAAAGTGCAGTTCACATTATGATTGTCAAATTCTCAATCTATTTGATTGTCAGCAGAGTAGACATTCAATCTGTTATGTTGGTTCAACTTAAGTTTTTCTTTTGTTGTTTTTAAAATCTATTCTAGCACCATTCTTAGGATCAATTTGAGTGCCAGCTGTTCTAAATAGCTTGTTTTTATTTGCTTGTCTTCTTGGCTGTCTTGGTTGTGTCTACATCAAGTAAACTCTGATCAGTTGTTCTTAATTTGAGCTTTTCCTTGTTTTTATGATCTAATCTAAAGTCTGATCTAGAGCCTCTTGAATTGGATTGGTGTTCTGTTCTGTTTTGCCTGCCTTTACTTAGCATAGCCAATCTGGTTTGAGAAGCATGTTCCCTCTTTGATTTCTGGAATTTGAGAAAGGTTGTGTGCTTGGTAGCATCTTAGGTGGTGGTGGTCTGAAAGACTCTCCAACCTTGTACTGCCAAGGGAGAATCTCCCTTCTAAACCCTCATTTGTGTGCTTTAAATTTTTTAAGAGAAGCCTTGAGTGTTGTGAGTCTTGTAAGGCTATCTTGGCCTAATTCCTTGGCACTTTGAAATAGAGAATTCATTGTCATCTAATTGTTTGTTGATTATTGTGCAGATTGAGTAAGCTGGGAGAATGCAACCCATTGGACCAAGATAGAAAGTTTTATTACATTAACACTGATTATTGAATTATGTTGCATTCATTGTACAATTTCATTGCTGATTCATTGAACTACTCACAGTTTTTGAACGGAAGTGTTATTTTTATGGTTTAATTGGGCATGTTGAATGTTGAATCTGATTTGAAAAGCTGACCAACCAGTTTATTATTACACATTCCATTTTATCCCTGGTTTGGTATTTTGATCTGCACCATCAGTCTGATATTATATGTATGCTGAATTGGATTTGGTGAGACCTATGGGAACTTGGTAGATGCATAGGAATTGCAATTGTGTGTTGATTATTTTTTTTTATGAGCATTTCTGGAAGTGCAACAACACTGTTTTGAAACTATCAATTTCTGATTTGTTTCTATCCTCTGAAGTGCACCAACACTGTTTTGACACTACCAATTTCTTATCATAATCAATTGTGCATCAATATTGTTTTAACTGCCATAAGTCTTTCAGTTTTACAAAGTGAATCAAGCATTGCATTTCCAATTCTGATTGCATGATTGAATGAGATTCCTGAAATCTGTATTGAATTCTGATTAGCACCATCATTCTTTGTTGAGATCCTCTTTCTAATTGCATTGAGAAAATAGTGTTACATCTTTGTTCAGATTGGTTGATCTCAGTTTGAATGTATTGGCCTCTTTTAATTCACAAATTGACATTGCTAATATTGAATACATGCTAGCTTTTGTGTGATTTTGTGTGCAAGGTTGATATATTTGGACTATAAGAGCTAGAAAGCTGTCAGGAAATTAGCAAGTGACACGTGAAGGCCAGATATTAGAGGGAGTTGATTAATTGCTTCTGTTGTTCAAAATTGATTGCTTAAATTGTTTATGCATGGCTTGCAATTAATTGAAATTTTTGGAATTTGGTGGACTGCTGATTTCTGGACTGAAAATTATCTTGTGCAGATTGTAAGTGGAGACCAAAGCAATTATATTAGCTGCATGAAGTGTACAAGACCGAGAAAAAAAAGGGAAGTTCTAATTCTTTATCTTGTGCATTGTATCTTGCAATCTGTTTAGCCAAAAGAATATTAAGTTGTGTGATATGTGTGCAGGAGTGGTGAATCAGATCCAAAGAGAGTGGAATCCAGAAGTTAGAAAACTTCAAACTGCTAGAAACAACAGCAATGTGCATGTGAATCTTCATGGAAAATTGGCAAGGACCTGGACCGTAGCAGCATAGTGGACAACAAGAAGTTGGGTCGTAGCATAGGATTAAATTCATTTGTTTTTTTATTTTTCTTTGTATTTGATGGGCTTGTAGCCCACTGTCACTGTTAGTTTTATTTTCTGTTTGTAAAAGGGCCATTATATAAAGTCCAAGTTTTGGAAGAGTCCTTGGAGCTATTTCAAATCTTGGCAACCTTTCTTGTTTGTTTTCTTTAAATTTTAGCTAGACATAGGAGTAGAATTTGATTGTCTTTGCATGTGTTTGATTTTCACCCTTTGTCACATTAGAGTCTGAACGTATTATGGGTCTTAGAGTCCGTTTTCATTGTTTGTTTCTTTTGAGTCTTGTACTTTGATTTTAAAAGTAATTTTACTTTAAAGTGTATTTAGTGAGTAGCATAAAACAAATCTGGCAAGGCAAAGACTTGGTACTTAAGCAACCCTAGTGGTTCACCTCTCTTACCTGGGATTTGTCAAGTGTGAAATCTTTAAATCCTTTAGATTAGAAGAACTTTTAAGAACAAAGATGTCTTGTTATTCATATAGTTCCTCTAGTTCATTTAGTTCATCTAGGAACTTTAATTTTGATCAGCTCATTAGTCTTAAAGAAATTAAAAGAGAACATGATAAAGCTAGAAGGAAGACTTGTTCATTTCATGAGCTTGATAGGATTGAGGATAATTTGTATAAACAAGCTATGGAAAATATTCCATTCTTTGGTGAGGATATTGGTGCATTAACATACTTAGCTTGGGAAAAGGAAATTGATGACATGCATTTCTTTATGGTTAGAAGAAGTCAATCTGAATCTTATATCATGAATCTTTACATTTCCAAGTTTGAAGGGTATGCAAGAGAATGGTGGGAAGAAAGAGCATATCATGTTAGGATAGGAAGAAAATCTCCCATTCATAATTGGAAAGAATTGAAAGCTTGTTTGAGAAGAAAGTTTGTGTCTCCAAATATTCAAAGTAACTTAGAACATATGGGAGAGCTTATTAGAGAAGGCAAGTTGTTCATTCAAAATTTAAGTGGATTCTATCAAAGGGAAACAGAGTTTAGAGAAAAACTCATGAAGTTCTTGAATGAAGGAAGTAAAAGGAGATTTGAGAGAGAACATAGGCAATTACAAGAAAGAATAGAGAGACAAAAGAGAAGGAAAGAGAGACAAAGAGAAGAAGAAACACAAAGAGAGAGAAAGAGAGAACAAGAGAGAAAAGAAGATGAAGAAAGAGTGAGAAGAGAACTCGTGAGAAGAGAAGAAGAAGAAAGAGAGAAAAAAGAAGAGGAAGAAAGAGAGAGAACAATACAAAAGAAAGAGAAGGAAGAAATTGAAAGGAAGGAAAGGGAAGAAAAGAAATTGATGACAACATATCCTAATCTAGAACCCAAAAGGGGAGGTTTTCTATCCTTTCACTTTCCTTCAATTGAAATTAAATGTTCTAAATTCATCTTTTCTTTCCAAAGTATTGCCATCACATCTTTTCCAAAGTTGCAATTTTTAACAAATGGCAATCAAAAACTTGATTTAGAGTTACCCTTTTAATTATCACTAACTCAAGACAAAAATAAATTCTCAAATGAAGAATGGTTTCTTTATAATCATCATATTGAAAATTTTAAAATTAAGAAACCTTCTTCTAAAAATACTCTTTTATATACTTTGGGTCATAGAAAACTAATTAATATTATATTTGATGCTTATTGCAGATTTACCTTTGACCCAGGAGGAGTTTGTTGAGAGGCAACTAATAATAAGTCCTCAGAAGAACCATCCAGATTTGAGGACAAATCCTTTCCAAGGGGGAGGGGATGATACGTGGGGCTCAAGCCCAATTTCATTAGTCTAGCATTTCTTTTTGTACCTTGTATTGTGATAGGCATGTGGGACTTTTAGTCCTATATAAAGGCATGCCCACTCCTTTTGTAAGTACTTTTGAGATTAATGAGAATAAACTTTTCTGAGTCAGAAAATATTCTCTCTTGAAAGTCATAGGCTAGAGAGTCCAAAGACTACCTCTAGCCACTTTTCAGCACACTTCCTATTTTTTTCATTTTTCAATTATCCACCGTGCTTCTCTCTCCTCCACGGAGATCCAATCCTCCGCTGACACATCCTCATTGCAAGCGTCAGCCCTCCATGACCACGTCTTCAATACGCTGACTGGCTTATTCTCTCGAGGCCTCAACACTTCATTCCATTCATTCCAACACAACACCATTTCTTCACTTTCGTTCAACAGCCTCTCTCTCTCTCGAGAGCGTATCCAGCCACCAACCACGGTAATCTCCATCTTCTTTCTCAGACTTGTCCTCGCATAAGCCATTTCCACCGTTTCAACTTCCTATTCGATCCATTTCTTCGATCTAATTGGTGAAGTCCTCTTTTCGCCGAACAAACCTACTGATCTAGGGTTTCCACCATTAAAACCTTCGATCTAGTGTTCGTTCAACCTTTTTCCTCCGATTATTTCACTTCTCCTCCGATTAAATCCTCTTCTGCATCAAACCCTAACCATTTCACCGATTAAACCACAAATCTAGGGTTCATTAGTTGATTTCTGCTTTTCGCTGCATCTATTGTCGGTTCATCAGCTCGATCCGCATCCGATCGAGTGTTCCTCACTGGATTGGACCGTATCAAGTGGTAATCAGAGCATAGGTTCTCTTCCTCGGGTTAGGCACGCTTCAAAGCTAAATATCGTGTTTCTCTCTTATTTGCGTTGCTTCTAAGATTTTCGATTCTGTCTTGATTCTTCATCTGTATCATTTGCTTCACTGTCTTGTAATTGATAATTGGGCTGTGTTGCATGTTGATATTCAGTGAAACAGGTGTATAGTAAATTATGATGCTAAGCAGGGTGTATGTATGAGTTTTGTGTGAGACAGCATGTTGTGTGAGGTATTGAGCTCCAGAGTTTTCATTTTTGTATGTATTATTGACAAGAAAGCATGAATGATATTGCCTTAATATTGATGATTGATTGAATTGCATGTGAATGTCATATGATCAAGGCCATTTTTGAAAACCCTTCTCTAGCCAAATTTTCACCCACAGAGCTTAAAATATTATACCCTTTTTGAACCTTAGCCTTAAACAGGATGTAAACCCTTGTCTTGAAATTCTTTATCTTGAGTTGGGATGAGCTTTTAATTGTATGTGATAAAAAGGTTCAAGTTTGGGGTTGCATGGGGGAAATTGAAAAGCTGTTAAGAAGTATTGAGCTCAAATGTTGAAAAAGAAAAATACATGAGAAAAAGAAAAAAGTAAGAAAAAGCATGAAGATGAGCTCAATGAAAAGAAAAAGGGAAAAAGTTGGGAATGAGAGAGATTGGGAGGAAGAGAGTTGTGCTTAACTGTTGAATATTATGATAGCTCTCTTAACTCAAGGATTTTGTTTTCCAGAAAAACCAATTTTTCTTGTTAGCCCAACCTCATTACAAGCCTTGGAAAAGTTTTTTTGATGGCATTTGTATGTAAAGATGTTGATTGTTTGAGATGAATGGCAATGTTATTTCTTGTGACTTGTGAATGATAGAGAGTTGGAGTGTCACCCTAAACACTTGAGTGATTGAGTGAAACACTTGCTTGGTATGAATTGTTAATTTTCATAAGTGCATTTTTGCTTAGTGGATTGGTCATTCATAATGTGTAACATCTGTTGTGCAATCTCCGAATTGAAAGCTTGCATGCATCTTAATTTGATTTCACTGAGAATTTGAAATTGAGTAGTGTTTCTCATGTACTTTAGGAATGTTGAATCATTGGATGAAATAGTATAAAGCCAAGCTTTATTTTGTTTTGTTTGCTTGAGGACAAGCAAAGTTCTAAGTTTGGGGTTGTTGTTAACGGTTGAAAAACAGTTATTTTCATATGTCAATTTAGACCGAATTACTCCTTTTACTGCTTAGAATGAGCTTAGAATCAAGCAAAACTCAATAAATGAGTCTGTAGAGAGTGAAAAGTTATTTTTAGCGATATTATGCTTGTTTTGCATTGTTTTGTAGCATTTTTGAGAAAGTGAAGAATGAAGCTGAAGATGAAGGTCTTAGACTCAAGAAAAGGAAAGAAAAATGAAGAATTGAAGAGTCGACGCACCGCCCGGCGACAAATTACACCGTCGGGCGGTCGAGTACGAGGAGTTGGCACTAGGCGTGGGCGCTGGGTGGATTTGCGATTAGAGGCAAACCGTCGGGCGGTAGACCCCTACCGCCGGGCGGTAGCGCAACTTGAGGGAAACCGCGGGGCGGAATAAGTGTGGCGTCGGGCGGTTGTCTGCTGGGCTTGGGCCTGTTTTATGTGACGCTCCTCAGCTATAAATAGCCCTGTTGCGATTTCAAATGCAGTCTTTTGACAGAAGGGGGCGGCCAGACCTAATTTCACTCTCTGGAGAGGATCTCTTGGATGCTGAGGCTCCATTTCTTTTTATCAAGGGTTTGTTTTTCCGTTCTTCATCCATTTTTCATCTAGATTCACCATGACTATGGTGAACTAAACCCTATTATTGTTGGGGGAAACAATGTAATCTTTTGATACTCTCTTTTATTGAAACTCTTGATTAATTTATATGATTTTCATATGCGTTGATTATTAATTGTTAGGTTCTCATCTGTGCTTAATGGTTTTATCGTTTAACTCATTCGATAACTTTTGTTTGTCTTTATTGATACGATGACGTACAGTACTGTCATGAACTGGTGAGTAATTCCTTGATTAAGTAATACTACCTAGGAATAGGGGTAGGGCGGTCAATTGTTTGTCACTTTTGTTCTATAATGCATTATTAATTGCTAGGGGAGGCTAGGGATAGCAAGCCAGTAATTAGTAATAGGCTCTTTTCGCCGAGGGATCGGGTTAAGGGATGGCCAAGAAAGTTGCATGGCAATTAGATAATCAAGCTAATTAATCAAGAGGAGTAAATAAGAGAGAGCAGATAAGATGAAATTGTAAACCCCCAACAACTCCATTCATCCATTGTTTTCTTCTCGTCAATTGAATCAATCTCTTTTGTATGTTTATATTTTGTTCTCATATCCAATTAATTAATTTTTATTTTCAAGTCNCAATTAATTAATTTTTATTTTCAAGTCTTACTCTTTTAATTCACGTGAACGATAAGGCCTTTCGAGTCTCTTGGGAAACGATACTTGGACTTACCATTTTATTATTACTTGAACGATTTGGTATGCTTGCCAATCCGTTAAGAAAGTGCACCCCTTTCACTGAACGTTTCTTGCTCATTACCTGCCATACTCTCTATCAAGTCATATGTTTCATCTTCAGTCTTCTGTTTAATATCACCTCCAGTTGAGGCGTCCAGCATCATCTTAGACTGAGTGTTCAAACCTCCAAGGTATGCAAGAACTAAAGTGGTCTTGTCAAAACCATGGATTGGCATTTTCCTTAGCAAACCTTTGAATCTTTCCCATGCTTGACCTAGAGTTTCTTCCACGCCTTGCTTGAATGGTGAGATCTCCAGTCTTCCCTGAGTAACTTTAGACTGTGGAAAATATTTGTTGACAAACTTTGTAGCCACAGTCTCCCATCTTGTGAATGTTCCTTCAGAAAAGGAATTAAGCCACCTCTGAGCATTGCCTCCCGATGAGAACGGGAACAAGCTAAGCTTTACTCTTTCGTTTGATACACCTGTCATCTTCACTGTATTGTAGATTTCACTAAACATTGTCAAATGGTCATATGGGTTCTCATTTGACAAGTCGTGAAACTGGTTGCTTTGCACCAGGTGTATAACCGCTGGATTCATCACCATGTTGGTCATTTGATCCGTAGGCATGACTATGCTATTAAAGTGGAAAGGGCCATTGGTCTGCAAAAGTGCGTCTTTGAGGAGGTTGTTCAGCCATCTCCTCTCCTCTTCGAACTGGTAAAGGTGAAAGTAATTTATCAAGGGAAGGAAACAAATCCCTATATGGGCGTCTGACTCTCCTTCTTCCCCTTGTCTCGCTTAAACCTTCAAGAAGAGGTTGTGTATTTTTCTTGCTCCTAGTGTGTCTAGTCTCTTACTGCATGCACAAGAAACACAAACCCTAGTATCACTTTTATAAAAAAATAAAAACATAAAAAGATAAAAACAAAAAATATATATACAAAATATATACAATCAAGTAAAAGTTAAACAGTTTACACTACTCGAAAAGTTAAACCACGAGTCCTCGGCAATGGCGCCAAAAACTTCTTAAGTCCTTGGCAAGTGTACCCGATCGTTATCAAGTAATATAAAATAGGTAAGTCCAAGTATCGTTTCCCAAAGGACTCTTGGGCCTTAACTTTCGTATAAACCAATCGTGTAAGACTTGAGAAAAGAAATTAATTTGAGTTTTTGAATGCAAAAATAAACATGCAAATGCAGTGATTCAATTGGCTAAAAGAAACTATGAATGAATGGAGTTGTTGGGGTTTACAATTTCATCTTATCCACCCTCATATATCTACTCTTCTTATTTAATTTGCTTATTTATCATATTGTCATGCAAACTTTCTTAGTCTACCCTTAACCCAATCCCTTGGCGAAAAGAGCCTATCACTAATTACCGGCTTGCTATCCCTAGCCTCCCCTAGTAATTAATAATGCATGATTAACGGAAGCAAAATACAATTGATCGTCCTACTCCTATCCCCAGGTGGTATTGCTTAATCAAGGAATTCCCCCCAATTCATGACATTTTGTATGTTCCCGTATCAATAAAGACAAACAACATTTACCGAATGAGTTAAACGATAAAAGCATTAAATACAGGTAAGGAACCCAACAATTGATAAATCAAGCATATGCAAGCATATAAAATAAATAAGAATTTGGATATATAAAAGTTTCAAAACATTACATTGTTCCCCAACAACAAAGGGTTTAGTTCACCACAATCATGGTGAAACTAGATGAAATACAATGGAAGAATGGAAAACCAAACCCTAGGTTTGATAAAGTGGAGCCTAAGCATCCAAGAAATCTTCTCCAAGGTGTGTAGAGCTGCTGCGAACGTTTCTCTCTACCAAAAGAATATGTTTTGATTCGCACTGGGTCTATTTATAGACCAAAAAGATAACAGAAAGATCTCAGAATCCGCAATATAAAAACAGACAACCGCTCAGCGGTTTGCCTTTAAGCCGCACCACTGCTCAGCGGTCAATCTCACCGTTGAGCGGTTTGCCTCTAGTCGTCCTGGAAGTGTGGTGGAAAAATATTGTTAATTATTTTGGAATTGGGTTTATGCTTGTGATGTCCGATGAAGCTCTTGGAAGATTAGTGGAAGTAGCATTGGTACTTGCCTGCTGAAGCTCTCTGAGAATAGAGTGGTGAGAGGTGTATACTTGTCTGGTGAAGCCCAAGAGGGTGGTGGAAAGCATATACTTGCCCAGGGAAGCTCTAAGAGAGTGGTGGGAAGTGGTGTACTTGTTGGAGAAGCCTTCTAGAGAGTGGTGGGAGATGTCATTATGTAATGGTGTGGTAAAGTGTACTGGCTCGGTAAAGCTCTTTAAGAGAGTGGTGGGAGGTGACATTCGACCTTATGTTGTATATGAGTAACCAGTGGTGATTCAATGTATAGTCAATGGTTTCAAATAAATTGGGGTATGGGTTGGTGAATGATTGAGGGAGTCAAGGTGTGAATTGGTTACTTCAACGAAATCATTTTGTGGTTATATGTTGGTGACTTGAAATTCTGGTAGTGCGGATGTTAATGATTTGATGTGTTGTCATGTGAAGATGTGTGTAAGTGAATGATGATATGTATTATTCTATAATCTCATCCTAAGTTGATGTTAATGCTTATGTATGTTTATATGACCCGATCTGTTATCTCACCCTTGCATGTTGTAGTTGTGGTTTCCACCTACGATGATCGTACTTGTACGAGAGTAGATGTTATTACAGATGTAGCTAATGCGAAATTGAGCGGCGAGATACATGGGAGAACTATGGAGTTTTAATTTTTATATTAATAGTTTTGTAATGAGATTATATGAACGCTTTATAGTTACATTGATTTATGAACTTTTTCAAATTCGGTTATAATAAATAGAAGTTTTTATTTAAACTGTATTTCAAAATAGTATCAGAGTTAAATATTTAAAAGTTTTTGTAAATCCGTGACATCCCAAAATTTGGGGTGTCAAACCCGAACTTACTATAGGTATAACATTGGATATTTCTCTTATCAACATTCTTTCTTCCTTTTCCTCTCGTTTGCTTTCCACCTTTCTTGCTTCCATCTTTGTGTTCGTTGTATTCTTCTTCTACACTCTGATTAGTGAAATTCGCATTTCTACCTCCGGTTCGGCCTCCCCGTGATCGGCCTCTATTCTTCCAGCCCCTCGCCCTCTGGGTTTGTAACTACTTCTGGCCTGTAGGGCTTGATCCGAACCCTGACTTACTTCTTTCTCTGCATTTCTTCTTTCGATCAGTCTCTCTTCATGCGCCTCTAGAGAGTACTGCAGTTCTTCGACTCTCATATGTTAGGAAACAGGTAGGCTTCGTTTTACACCAAGAGGGGGGTGAATTGGTGTTTGTTCAAAAACAAAATCTTTTCGCAATCTTTAATCAAAAGTATAAAGCTTTTTGATCTTTTTTTGAAATGCAAGTAATGAAAATTTCTATGCAGCAGAAAAACGTAGTTGACTGCGTAACAGATATAGTTGATTGAAATAAAGAGTGCAGGGATAGAGAAAATCAAACATTGATTTTTATACTGGTTCGGCCAATAATGCCTACATCAATGTCCTTCCAACCCACGAAGCAAATACACTATAATGGTTGCGGTTTTTACAACAAGGAATTTATAGAAGACCTCACGTCAAAAATATAAATTTCCTCTCTAACCCAAAACCGAAATAGAGCTGCAATAACAAAAACCAGACTTGCAGCAAGAATCCCCTCTTCTGCAATCTGAACCCACGTCGAACAATCCTCAATGTGTAACCCCTGTATCACAACAGGTCAATTTCAGCACTCTTCATAGGATGTCAAGCCTTCAATCAACGCAGCAGACTTCATAGAATGCCAAGCCTTCAATGATCAATCAAGAAGCACCTTCCTTGTGCAGATAATGATCACACAGTCAGCGCATAAGCCTTCTCCCTTTGAATCTCTCTAAAGATAGATTACCACCGTCTTCTTGGAGAATTCTTGGAGTTGTTAACACAGAGAATTCAATCTGAAACAAAAAATGAAAATGTCAGAGTGTCAAAAGTCTCTGAACAACTTGTGTTCAGTCAATTTATAGTTTTCTGTCAATCAGATTGTTTCTCAGTCGAATAGCCTACTAATTCAGTCGACTGTATTATTATAGTTATAACAGACAGTCAACACAGAGGCTCTCAGTCAACAAAAATCAACACACATTCATTATAGTTGACCAAGTCATCAATGCTTAACTAACTTTTGAAAATATAGCCATTGGAGCGTGTAAGCATAACAGAATTCCAAAACAGATCAAAGATACAGTCGAATGTACACTAGACAAAGTCGACTGACACATGTAAAAACATTTTGAAATTCTTTTCAATCCAAAACTTCACAGAGCACTGATTCTCAAAATCTATACAAAGGTTTTAGAATTGTCGAATCCATTACAGATGTATTCGACTGGACCAGAACTTTGTCACACAATTATAAGTTCATAAACGTGCTTGTGATTTTTCACAGTAAAACTTATTTGATAAAGCAGTTCACATTGCGCATAATCATATAAGCATGTTCCACAAATATATCACACAATTAACATAGGAACATACATCACAGTACATCAAAACATGTTCAACCGATATGACAATTAGTTTAGAATAAGAACATGTAATACAACAACATGTGTACTGTTATTAAGCATAGTGTTGTCATCATAAAAAACTAGATTGATATAGAGTTTGTGTTGTCAACAATCTCAACATCATACTCTAAATATCTTTACATTCTTCTATGGCTACTACTATATGGTCATACTGTGGGGTTATCATTATGAGAATTTTCTCCACAATCTTCCTATCCTTCACGACCTTATCTTAGGTTGTCATGGCATTCACCACCACTTGAATCCTTTCAATGTACTCAACGACTGATTCTTGCTCACCCATGCCTAGGAGTTCATATTGTCTCTAAAGGGATTGCATCCTGATCTTCTTGACTTTGCCAGAATTGTCGTAGCCCTCTTGAAGGATGTCCCAAACCTCCTTTGTCGTAACAACATTCGAGACATTATGGAAGATAGCAACCGACACACACTAGTGCAATAGCATTTGTGCCTTGCAGTCCAACTTCTTGTTTTCCTTGTGTTGCCTCTTTGCTTCTTCTGAATCTCCTTTTAACGGTTCTTTAAAGCCTTTCTTGACTATCTCATCCATTTTTGGGAAGCCAAGAATCCGCGTCCATTTTTACGCACCAATCATTGAACCCGTTTCCGTCACACATCGACAAGTTATTGTGAATTACCCCAATCTCTTCTTAGACTCCTTTCTTCTTGATCGTCTTGTACTTCACCACCCTTCTCCAGGTTTCGGAATCTTGCTTTAGATACCACTTTAGTGCAGCTGGTAGGGAGGAGATTATATATGCAGAGAAAAAATGTAGTATAGAGAATAAAAACTGAAAGTTGTAAACACGATAGAGTAATCTTATTCACAGTGAGTGAAAGAATACAAAATATATGTAGTGCATGGACACGTGGGCCAACTATCACAAGACAATTATGGTAGTTTTAGTTTACAACAACAAACCTAACAAAATTTAATTAAAAAAATTTCATCTATACATTTTAAAAAATTAAAGGGTTAAATATGTTTTTAGTCCCTATACTTTGGGGTGATTTTGGTTTTAGTCCCTCTTTCAAACTAAGGTACAATTTAATCCTTCAATATTAGAAAACTCTGGTTTTAGTCATTTTTACCAAATGTTTTTAACTTTATTTGTTGTTTCAAGCACGTTTCATTATAGCATTTGGATTGTTTACATTGTTTGACACATTTTTGCTTCAATGTTAACTGAGAAACGCATTTGAAACAGCAAAAAAGTTAAATTTTTTTGATAAAAACAACTAAAACCAGAGTTTTCTAAAGTTGAAAGACTAAATTGTACCTTAGTTTGAAAGAGGGACTAAAACCAAAATTACCCCAAAGTATAGAAACTAAAAACATATTTAACCCAAAATTAAATTGAACCAAAATTTTAAAAAGAAACTATTTCTAATTTTTATTGAAAATTAAAAGACTAAAAACACATATAAGCTAAATTTATTTGATCCGAAGGTTACTATTTTTATAAAACAGGGATAGTGTTAAGTTTATAATTTACCGAAAAATTGATTCCTTCATATCTATATTTGTTCCCGTTTATTTCATATTTTACTATATATACAAGGATATTGAAAAAATATCAGGATATTGAAAACAGTATTAAGAAACTTCTAAAATTTTGGACAAAATTAGAAACATTTTACTATTCATACATTACTTATTAAAAAATCAAATTCAAAACTTCTAAAATTTTGGACAAAATTAGAAACATATCAGGATATTGAAAACAGTATTAAGAAAAAAAAATCATTATTGTGAATTTATTATACACAACCCCAATAATAGAGTAATGGAGCAAAGCCGCGTATGTTTGTAAAATACAAGTGATTTCCTCCCAACCGCCAGAGCAGACACACACTCAACCTAAAAATTATGCGTGGGCCGTTGGTTTCACGTGCTAGCTGTCGTCTCTGACGTGGCCACATCTTCGTCGTCAACTTCAATCAAATTTAACAATTTAATGATATGAAGAATTTTCTAGGCATAAGAATTAAAATAATTTAGTAAAGTTCAAACCTTGTATGATCTTTATTCGTTGCTCAAATAGTAGAACAGTAACTTAACGACTACGACTCATCTGCTAAAGGCGAGCCTCAACGACCTTTCCTTGAACAAAGTTGAGAAAGTGAGAAATTCTAATATTCCTCTTTTTACCTTTTTTTTTTTCGGCTAATATACGTCTAACCCCTTTTTGAATTTTTTAACCCGTTTTGAATACTGGTCGGATTATTCTTAACAGTGGTTGTTTAATTTATTATTTATTCAATAATGGTTAGTGAAAAGGTTTAGTTTTGCTTCTGGATCACGCTTTGTGCAGTTGGGAGTGTGTGTGTCGTGGGTGTGCATCATCACCCACCGTCACGCGAGTCGGTTAGTACTCGCTTTAGTGATTCCAGAATTTGGAGAGAGTGAAGAAGCGGTTAGCGAAATGGCGGAAATGAGAGGCAGGGGCACGTGGACGGAGGAGCTCGCTAGTCTCATAGAGGATTCGGGCGTACGTTACGGCGGAGATCCGAACGCCTCCTCCGCCACGTCGTTTGAGGTGAGGAGGTCCGTGTACGCGCCTCAGAGCGAGTGGGTGGAGTCCGGGGAGAGCTTGAAGGAGCAGGCCTTGGGGTTCGTGATGGCGTGGTGCGAGATACTTTTGGAGCTCGGGAGAGGGTTTAGGGACATTCTGCGGCAGAACCTGATGAACAAAGATTCCTATGTCGTGAGGAAGTTCGGTGGTCCTTGTTCCAAGGTTTCGAAGCGGTTGAGGTTTCTCAACGATTTTCTCCCCGAGGATCGCGATCCCGTTCACGCTTGGTCCATTGTGTTCTTCGTTTTCTTTCTCGCGCTGGCCGGTGTGCTACTCCTCCTCCTCTCTCGCACAATCTATTTTAGTTTTTCTTTTGCCCAATCATGGTATGTGCTACTCAGGACTCTACACTGGACTCTGTTAGATTAAGGTAGTAACAAAATAGGAGAACAGAATAAATTAAGTTTTTCATAAATTAAAATTAACTTACGTAAAATTTTTCTCTAAATTTTTTTATATTTGAACTTGTCTATTACAAGTTAATCTTAATTTATAGGGTTTTTATTTTTTTGGTTTTTGGTAAAAGTTTTTCATTAGCTCAAACCAATTTATATTTATCTCAATCTTAAAAGAAAAAAAAGTGGAATGAGAGATTCATAGGTTAAGTGTTCGTATACTAGGCGAAGGAAATATAAAAAACATGAAATAATTAATTGGTTTTAGTTATAGTGTTAATGGAGAAATTAATGGGTCTTACTTTTCTTTTCTATAACTAAAGTTTATCCAACCAAGATTTAAATGTATTCGTTATTGTTACCATATATTTCTTTTTGATGCACTGATTTTTCTTCAATTTATTTTTTAACTTTCATTCCATTCCTGTTGACTGAGGTAAGTGATGCATGTCTGAGATTTTGGAGCAAATATGGGTATTGCTTACAAATGATTTTTTCCTGTTGGTATGAGCTTCTTCAAGAGTTACTGAATTTTTGTGGTTTTGCAGCTATAAGAGTAGATCCCAGTCGCGAGGCAGTAGCTCCTATGATGAAGGTGCGGAAACATCCTCCTAGTGCTAGTCGTGTGCAACTTCCTGATGGTAGATTCATGGCTTATCATGAGCAAGGTGTTTCCTCTGAAACAGCTAGATTTTCAATTGTTGCTCCGCATTCTTTTCTTTCGTCCAGACTAGCAGGTAAAACGAGTTGAAATTTTAGGCACCAGAAGAGCTTTTTGGGTGTGGAGCAACTAATCTTATTCTACTTTTTGGCAATGGAAGGTTTACCTGGAGTCAAATCATCGTTGCTTGAAGAGTATGGCATTCGCTTCATCACATATGATCTTCCTGGTTTTGGGGAGAGTGATCCTCATCCCAACAGAAATCTCAACTCATCAGCCATTGATGTTCTGCGTCTGGTCAATGCTGTCAATGTTAGTGATAAGTTCTGGTTACTGTGCCACTCCACTGGATGCATTCATGCTTGGGCTTTCCTCAGATATGTTCCTGAAAGAATTGCAGGTTGTACATCTTTTTAAGCTTTTTATTTTCTAGATACCTATAAGTTGCTCGTAAAAAGTCCTCCAACTTCAAACAAAGAATAGAGGCTTGTTGCAGAACCTGATCTAACTAGTTATAGTGTCTGAATTGCAGGTGCAGCAATGTTGGCTCCTATGCTTAATCCATATGACCCACACATGACTAAAGAGGAAACAAAAAGAACTTGGGAGAAGTGGCTGCCAAGGAGGAAAATGATGTATTCTTTGGCTCGTAGATTTCCAAAACTTCTCCCTTTTTTCTATAGAAAAAGCTTCTTGCCTGAAGAGCATGGCGAGATTGATAAGTTGCTATCTTTCTCAACGGGAAAGAAGGTGAGTGCGTCATAAGTAATCATAACTTTAACTTTGTACCAAGCAAGTATAATTACTCTCAAATGTTTCATTGTTCATCTGTATGAACTGGCTTTTCTGTACTAGTCTGCTTGAAACAAATAGAGTTAATTGTTCAACGATCAATAAATTGATTGTGAATATAATCGATTTCATATGTGCAGGATAAACTTGTGATTGAAGAACCAGAATTTGAGGAATTTTGGCAAAGAGATGTGGAGGAGTCGGTTCGTCAGGGAAACATACGCCCATTTATAGAAGAAGTTGTTCTGCAGGTATCAAATTGGGGTTTTGACCTTAAAGAACTTCATGTGCAAAAAAAGTGTCAAGCAAAAGGCTTACTTCTTTGGTTGAAATCCATGTACAGTCAGGTGGACTGTGAATTGGCAGGATTTCTTGGCCTTACACACATATGGCAGGTTTGAATTTCTAACACATTGTTCTTTGAATACTACAATTTTTGTATCATTATTTGTGATGTTTTATATATTTTCATTCATGTGCAACTGATATTCTGCATTCTAAGTTGTAGGAAGGAATGTATAGAGATATGGCCGATGATTTTAGATTATTAGGAATTAGGATATAAGTCTTACTCGTCTTCACAAAACCGATCTAAAACTCGTTTAGAATACTGAGTTTGATCAACAATACAATATAAATAAAAGAAAATTTGTAATAAAACACCCTCTTCCACAAAGTAGTTAATAAAAGTAGTGAGAATTTTTTGTAAATTAATTTATGCACACTTTAGCTTTTGAAGAAGTTAATTTTATTTTTCGTATGTATCAGTTTGATGTTCTAATCACTTATAACTTGTTCTTACATGTAAATCTTTGGTTTCCCTTTTGAATACTCAACAGGGACTGGATGATAGGGTGGTCCCACCATCAATGACGGAGTACATAGAACGGGTTTTGCCAGAAGCTGTCATCCATAAACTTCCAAACGAAGCTCACTTCTCCTATTTCTATTTCTGTGATCAGTGTCACAGGCAGATCTTCTCCACTCTCTTTGGAACTCCTCAGGGTCCAGTTCAACGACAACAGGAAACTGCATTCGAGGAAGCTAAGGAAGAAGCTGTTTTACCTTAACTTTTTCTAGTGTTACATTACACTTAACAGCTGATATGCACGTCTTAGGTTGTATGTAAATACCAGAGGCAGCTCCACTTCTCTATGGAGCTAGAAAGAAGATGTTCGTTATAAATGCTCGGAATTTTGAACCATGAGAGCTTTTGGTGACATAGGTACACCAAGAATGTCACACAATGTTTCTCCTTCCTTTAAGCAAATTGAATTGTAGAATTTATCTAATGGGTTCTGGACGGTTCAACGTGTAATCATTTTTAAAAACTTACATATTTTCAAAGAAGCTAAACCCACTAAATTATTGATCTATATTCCTATCTTTTCAAGCAAATACATCTTCATCTGTTTCTTACTTTTAGTTGGGTAAGAAATGGAGGATTTCTATCGGGACTTCGGTCCTTAAGGGTGAACCATTCGTCTTGAAGTCCCTGTTTTAGTTAAACATGTCCTTATCCACTAATTATATGTGGGTAGTGGTAGCATGCATTGTGAACTCATTATTTAAATGTAACTTCTTTTAGTTTTTTCGTTCATTCTTTATAATTAAAATCGAGTATCGTTTCAAACTTACGCAATTGACATTTCTTTTTAATATCAACTTTCATTGAGATAAAACTATTCAATGTTGTTTTCAATACAATTACAATATAGAAAAGGATAATTGTAGTATGGGTATCTCTTCATCTTTTATGTGTGATTTTTGTTCTATTTGTCTAGTATGTCCTTAAATTGAAAATCTCTTAACAAATTACAACTTAGTCAATAAAAAAATACCAATTAATAAACAGTATAAAAAAAGCATTTATCCCTTAAAAAATAATCTAGATATCAATTTTTAAATTATTGTTATATAAGTAAAGGGAATTCAATTATGATTGTTTATGATTTTAAAATTAGAAATTTGTGTTAAATTCTTAAAATAGTAAATGGGCAACGTTTATCCCTTCTATATTTTCTGCGAGGAATGTGCAAGTTAAAATTCAATTATATACTGAAATGTGTAGATGGAAGCCATGTTCCTATGCGTGGATTGATTAATTAAGTTTATAAAATTACATTATGCTAACTTTTTGACAGATGAAATTGTCTTTTAGTTTGAGACACGTCAGTAAGTTATAATTCTTAAAATTCATTAATAATTTATTAATGTGTTTCAACTAAAAGAACAAATGGTTGTAAATGCTTGTTGGTTTATTTACTTTAAAACAGTTTCTTTTATAGAAGGATTTTATTAAAAAAACTATAATTTCAATGTTCTCAAAAGTGCTATAACTAAAAAACAAGGGGAGGTTTCGACAGAGTTTAATGACTATAAATTATGCAAAATTGCCAGACCAATAAAAGTTATCATAAACTTTTAAAATAGTTATTTTGAAAGGTAATAAATTTATTGAAGTCATGAGCATTTTATTTGTCTTAATCTTAACCACTAAATTTAAATTGTGTATGTAATGATTGTTTTTAGAATTAAGTTGTTTTTGAAATTTAAGTTTCAGATATAAAATTGGTCCAAAGAAAGAAAATGAAACTATGATAGGAAAAGTGATTGTTTTCGGTTTTGGAGCTTTAAGTGGTAAAAGGGAGATGGTTGATGATGTTCTTAGAAAGGTTAGACTAATTATAGAGAAGGTTAGCTAGAGGGATTTAATAGGATATTCTAGTCATAACTTAGAAACAAATTAAAAATGACTCATTTTTTACAACATTTCATTACCAATTTTAAAGTGGATTTATAAAGGAAAAGATATCTCAATTTATAAATGAGGGTGTTTCCAAAATAGACTAAAACCCTAAAATGTTATCTTGCTCCAAACCTTAAAAATCCTATCTTGGTCAAGGAGAGCTTGAGATATGATACTCTAACTTAAAAAAAAATAACTCTTCACTCCCTGAGTCCTATGTGAAAAGTCACTTTAGCAAAAGTTTTTCTACTTGGAAAATGACACATTATCACTATCTTTGTAAGAAAACTCTCCACTACGAGCTTGTCATGTGGAAAATCACTTTAGCAAAAGCTTCCCACTAGGAAAATGACACATGGTCATTACTTTTATAAGAAAACTCTTCACCTTAAAGCTTGTCATATGGTTACCATGTCTCATGTGGGACACCCTCCACCAAGCTAGGGTTACAAAACTGATCACCAAAGATTAACTTAAGCTAGGTGCAAGTATTGCCCAACAACTTAAGCAAGATTGTTCAAAAACCTTACATTATTTGGTCTTTAATACAAGGCCTCAAAAGATATCCTACACTACTTGACCTTAAATACAAGTTGTAGAAATGTTTCATGATGGCCTAAGGAAACAACAATTTAGCTTCACCTTGCATAGACGATTCTAATTCTTCTCGAATTTGCTTAGCCATGTTTATTGTGATTGGACCCTTGGCTTGGGCTTTGTTATCATCCTCTCCCTCTTAAAAAGGATTTGATCTCAAATTTAGAGGTTCTTCATCTTCTTCTTGCTATAAATCTCCTATAAAAGCGATTAGATCGCAAACATTGAAAGTAGCACTCACATCATACTCACATGGTAGCTCTAGCCTATATGCATTGTTGTTAATCTTTTTTGTTGAAAATAGAATGGCTTACTTTCAACACCAAGAGGGGGGGGGGGGTTGAATTTGTGAGATACAAAAATCAGTGTATTTTTAAAATCTTTTTCGTAAAGTAGTAAACTTTCAAAAGTTTCTTGAATCGCAAGGAAAAAGATAATTCAAGTACAACGGAAAATAGTTGACTTAGTAAAATGTAAAGTCGACTTGAAATTTAAAACTACAGGGATAGAGAAATCAAATGCAGGTTTTTATATTGGTTCGGCCAAACTGCCTACATCCAGTGTCCTTCCAATCCCAAGAAGCAAATGCACTATAATAGTCAAGGTTTTTACAACAAGGTTTCTATAGCGACCTCCACGTCAAAATATAAAACAATTCTCTAACCCTCTAACAGAAATATAGGCATATACACACAAAGAACAACAACAAGATATCCCCTTTCTTGCAGTCTTTAATCACTTTGAACAATCCTCAAAGTCCTAGAACGCAACACGTCCTCTTCTTGTAATCACAACAGGGCAGCCACAATCTTCACAAGATTGAGAGAAGTAGTTGATCACGTTTCCAGACACCTCTATGTGCAGTATGAATAATCTGTCTTTCAGCACAAAATTCTTGCTCTTGAAGCAACCACCAAAGAGTGATCAACACGGTCTTCTTGATGAGTTCTTTGAGCTTAGCACGTTCTGCAAATTTGAAAACAATCAATGAAAGCATTAAATTCAGCAAAGTCTCTTTCAGAAATCAATCTTGCGTCTATTTATTGTTTATCAGAAAACTGACGCTCCTCTAGTCGATTATGCTACTAATAGAGTCGACTATACACAGTCAAATATAACAGTTTTAACAGAAAGTAGCAATCAGACCAACTTAATTGATTATGAATTTAATGCAGTTGACTAACAATCAATGCTTGGTCAAAGATATAAAATATAGTCGTTATACTTCACAAGCATTAACAGATTTTCAAAAACTAAGTCGAATGGCTTGCGCACATAGTTGAATAAGTTACACTTCAATACAATTTTAAAAAACTTTCTTTGCAGAACAGTTCACGGCACACTTTGAAAAACTTTATGCAAGGCCACAAGTTTTAATTGACTTGCTTCATAATGAAGTCGACTTAAAACTGTTGTGTTGCCACATAATATAAGTTCAACATAAGTGCATGTGATTTTTATTTTTCAAATCAAATGTTATGCAATCACAGATAATATCTCATGTAACACATAGTGAATTTGCATACAATTGTTGGAAAACAGGTAGGCTTCTTTTTACACCAAGAGGGGGGGGGGGGTGAATTGGTGATTTATCAAAAACAAAGTCTTTTTGCAATCTTGCAATCAAAGTATAAAACTTTTCAAACTTTCTTGAAATGCAAGTAATGAAAATTCATGTGTAGCGGAAAAACGTAGTTGATTGCTCAAATAGTAAAGTCGACTGAATATAAAAGAGAAGGGATAGAGAAATTCAAATACTGGTTGTTATACTGGTTCGGCTAACAATGCTACATCTAGTGTCCTTCCAACCCAGGAAGCAAATGAACTATAATGGTCAAGGTTTTTACAACAAGGAATTTATAGAAGACCTCCACGTCAAAAAAATAAATCTGCTCTCTAAGCCTCTAACCAAAATATAGCTGCAACAACAAAACCAGACTTGCAGCAAGAATCCCCTCTCCTGCAATCTGAAACACCACTTTGAACAATAAAGAGCTTTTAGAGTGACAAAAAGAATAAAAAAGAATAGTGTAGGTTTCATGGGCTTGTATTTTGCCTCTTTTACTTTCGTTTCATTTCTAGTGAGGAAACATTTATAATCTCTTCATTTTCCTTTAGTACAAGCAATGTGGGACTTAGCTTGTAGTGCAAGATAGCATAACTAGTTTTCATGTTTTGAACTATAGGAGAACTAGTTGCCTTATAAACCCTTTGGAGTGGAGAGAATTGAGCAATGTGGGACTCAAAAGTCCCTAAAGGACCTGCAGCAGCTGCTGGACGACCTCCACACTCAAAAGTCCCACATCTCCCAGATCTTGCATCCTAGCTCACTCTAAAGGTTATATAAGAAGGCTTAGGGGTCTTCATTTTGTACCTTACTTTGAATCAATCGAATTTTGTGTTGATTTGCACTTTTGCAATCTTCTTTTGAGATAGTATTTTGTCTCCAAAGTCCCTATTTTGGGCAGACCTTATCTTGCTCAAGCAAGTGGTGGTCCTCCTTTGATGCTTATCTTGGAGCTTCCTTCAAGTGGAGCATCCTCACTGATCATAAGTTTCCTCTTTCTCAATCTCTTCCATTTTAATTTCCTTTTCCATTCTCTTAAATGTCATTTAGAATATTCTCTCTAGGTATGCACTTCCCCATAATGTGGTATCATGAGCCTTAGGTTTTTGATCTTCTTAGGAATTGCATGCTAGAGTAGAATAGCTTACATGTGCTTCCATTTTCACTCAGCCATTTTAATTTCCGCCCAGCGTTGCGTGAATTTCCAGTCAGATTGTGTGCCTTCGTTTGAACTCATTTCTTATCCGTTTGGCATGCAATTTTTTTTAAATGTTTTGTCTTGATGTCTACTTTCGTGTATAGTTTTTACTTTGTTCAAATTCGTTCTGTAATGTTCCCAGTAAATTTATTTCTCCACTATGTCAGTCTAGTGCTTACTGTTTGAGTGACTTCTAATCTGTTTGCATTGTTTGCTTGCTGTTTGGTACTTGTGGTGGCTGGAATTGATCATTGGACGATGCTCGGACCTCTCAACACTCTTAAGCAAGGATTAAACACTTCATATCACAGCTTGGAGGTGATTAATCGTGGCTGTCCATAGCATTATACAAGCAGTCCTTTCTTCAAACAGCAACAATGCTATTGGAGGTCTTCAACAAGTAGGTGTCCTTATTCCATTTTGTTTGTTGTTCCAGCTTTATTTCCTTGTCTTAGCTGGATTGTATATGTCTTTTCTTGCTTGTTAGATTTGAATTGAGTCATATGTTTGTTCCTCTTTAGGAGTTTTCTAGAGTATTTTCTGAAATTGCATAGCTAAGAGTAATTTTTTCATCTCCATGTTTGTATGCTGAATTGAGTTGGATCATCATTGGATTTAAGTGTGTGAATCTTGCTTATATGTTTTTGTATCAATAGAGGAAGTCAATTAGTTCATTGTGCTTTAATCAAACACACTTTCTTCCATAATTATAGCCTTGGCCAAGACATATTTTGCAACACTGCCTGCTGTAAAAAATTCACAAAATTTTTCTGTGGCTATTGCTGTTTAGCCAAGAGTTTTTGGTGTGGTGTGTTTGATAACCTCTTCTAAAGCCTCTTTTCATCTCAAAATTTACAAAAGCTATAGGTTTGAGGTTTGCCAAAATTATTTCCAGCATTAATTTGGTCTTCCTCTTCATGTATACTTAGTATGTTGATGTGAATTTGCTTCTTGGTTGTGTGATTTTCTTTGCTGTCTTGTTCATTTTGTGCCATGTTTTGACTCTTAATTCTTGCTGTTTTGTCTCTTAAATATCTTTAGATTACTGCCACCTTGTTTTGTGCCAAGTTTCTTGATTTTTTAGGTTCCATTTTCATCATTTGTCTTGTGGTTTTCATTCATTTTTTGGCCTCTACCATGTGCTGTCTTGATTTGGCTCCTTTGCATTGAGGGTGGATTGTACATCTTTCCATTTGCTTTAGACTTGAGTTGGTGCTCTCAAAGTGGACTTGTGAGACATTGTGTTATTTTTGAAAGAAGGGTGCTGCCCTTTCCTTGTTTTTGAACCACTTTACCGAGAGTTTTGAGCTTTCTTTTTGTTGTATTGAGTGTAACCGTGGGCTGCTGTTTTGGTCGTGGATTGTGCTGTTGTTTTGCCTTGATTCGTGGCTGTTTCTAACTGAAGAGTCGTTATTTCTTGAACAATATTTAGTTTATTGCACTTAAATAAACCAGGGAATTGTGTTTAATTGTCTATTATTTCCCCGTTTTCCGAATTCTGCTTAATTTGGTCGGAAATTCGTATTTTCGCTAATTTGGATATTTTGAGCTGATTAAGCGTATTTTTGGTTACAGGGAAATTGTGGAAATATCATCTGGAGCATTAGGATATGGCGTGGCACATTCAAGACTCAACATTTAGTCATTTAGATTTTAATTAAAGTTGTAATTTCGTTTTCTAGAACACCTTAATTAAAATTAGGTGTTTTGGACCCTTTTGGGGGCAATTTTGTAAAAAACACCCATGTGTAGGACATGTGCCTTTTAGGTTAGGGTTTTTATTTTGTTGTGGACCCCATTTAGAGGGAGGCTCTCGGTTTTTAGATGGTAATACCGAGCCACACTCTTAGACACTTCATACTTTTGGGTTTTAGAGCTTTTCTCTCTAGGTTTTCATGTATGAAGACACTCTCATGGAGCTTGCCATGGATTTTTCGGTTTTGGGTTATATGAATGAACAAGTTGCAGATTTTATTCCTCTCTT